>NC_079435.1:31815650-31937819 GCF_903798145.1 Danio aesculapii
TATTCTATATCTAATATATATATATATATATATATATATATATATTATATGTGTGTATATGTGTGTATATATATATGTTAATTTAAGTTATGTATTAGCTAAGAATTTAGATGAACTGTGTTATTATCTGCGTTCATACAATCATAATAATCTGCTTCAATAATTTGTAATAATTCGTCTAACTTTATATACTATCTTATATTCTGTCATAAAAGCTTACCTAGTGCACAGTAAAAAATATAAAACAAGACAAAAAGGTGTTTCATTGATTTGTTTTGAAATGACATAAATATGGGAGGGAAAAATCAAGACTCAAAGCAAGCGCAGGGTTTTTTGAATAGCTTTTTTGTGAGTGGATGTTATTAAACAGCTTTTTTAGGTAGATTGTCATTAAATAGCTTTTTTTGAGTGGATTGTTTTTAAATAGATTTTTTTAGGTGGATTGTCATTAAAACCGATTTTATTCACTGAGTTTGTACATGAATGTCATCTGTATTAGTGTGACCCAACAAAGTATAAAGTCATTTTGGAGCCGTCCATGAGCCTGGTCACGGATTTTGGTGCTTAGTTCAAATACTTACAATAGCTGTGATACACGCTGATGATAATAAATCTGTAAGAATATAATAATATTTTATAATAATACAGGCAATATTTCCTGTTTAAAAAAGCCTTGTGTCATGGTCAATGGGTGGGGAAAGGAGCGAGACTCAAGTGCAGGAAATTACGGGTTTTTACTAGGGCCAGACAGAATCTGTGGACATTTTTGCTATTTCTGCGCAGAATTTTGTTAAAATCTGCGGATTTATGCGGAATGATTTAGGAGTATCATAACTAAAAACAATATATAAAATTAAAAGTAATACCTTTTTAACTTTTATTTAATGTTTGCAATGCAAATCCAATTAGATCCCTTTATTTGGTAAACAAGCAAGCCTCTTATATGATATATCTACTAAAAGACAGAAAATATTCTTTACAAACTGTAGTGTAGTAAATCATATAATATTTTTATATTAGTCAATAATGTTACTGAAATAAATTTAAAAACTGAATAAATATAAATACACACATTTACACAAGTAATAAACAAATCAATGATTGGCTAAAAATCTGCGGAATTCTGCGCGTGCAGATTCCGTGTGGGCCTAGTTTTTACTTATAATAAAATAGAAGGTAAAACAACTACCCCGAGGGGAAAACATTAACAAAACAACAACTTGACTGGGCAAGACACAATGACAGAAAATGAGTGCTTGAGTCGCACAACAACGAGACATGACAGGACTAGTGTCTGGCCACCAAAACAAGAATTAACAAGACAGAGTGACAGAACCCTGACACTAGATCCTGCTGGAGCTGGAGGGATTCAGGAAGCCGGGCTGGGCCAGCAGGTCAAGATGTCTGGCTGTGCAGGCAGGGCAAGGAGCTAGGCTGGGCCGGCAGGGCAAGGCGTCTGGGTGGTGCAGGCAGGGAAAGGCATCTGGGTGGTGCAGACAGGGAGAGCAAGAAGGTCACTGGTTCGAGCCCCGGCTGGGTCAGTTGTCATTTCTGTGTGGAGTTTGCATATTCTCCCCATGTTCGCGTGGGTTTCCTCCGGGTTTCGGTTTCCCTCACAATCCAAAGACATGCCCTATAGGTGAATTGAATAAGCTTAATTGACCGTAGTGTATGTGTGTGGGAAGAGTGTGCATCTGTGTTTCCCAGTGTTGGTTGCGCTGGAAGGGCTTACGCTGCGTAAACATATGCTGGGATAAGTTGGCAGTTCATTCTGCTGTGGCGACCCCCATTAATAAAGGGAATAAGCCAAAAAGAAAATGAATGAATGACACTTCAAATGTATTTTGAACTCATTGTTTCACCTGATCTGAATCTCTCTGTAGAGTTTGCTGTTCATGGCTTGCTAATGGGCGATTGCCGCCTATGACTGATCAGCTCAATGTGTTAAACATTGCGTTACATGAGGTGTGCGTTCGAAACCAGCATTGGCTAGTTTTTATGTTTTTTTTTAAATTATGTTTATACATATTCATAATCTTACCATTGGACACAAGCTAACTGCTTTAGTCGACACATTTACAAACACCTGTATCCTCCACAGTAACACAATCTTGCTCTTGCCCATTTGCCTATTATATTTTATTTGTCTCGTATCCCCACCATACACCATGTAGAGTCAAACTGTCCTAAATTACAATTGCATTTGGTCTGTGAAATAAACATGTAAAATTCCTAATCCGTGGTGTGAATGGTCCCACTTGTGTTTTGTAATAAATAGAAGGGTTAATTGTGGCTAAGGTAGTACACTTTGGTGTGGAGGCCATTTTGTCAAATGAAACACCACGCTGCACACAGAACAAACACAAACATAAGGACACGAACACATATCCTAAGCACGCCCAGACCTCGCGTGCCCGCATCACGGGAGCGCACGGCCCAAGCGCGGCCAATATGGCGCTCATGCAAAAGACACATAATGACACATATTATTAAATTATAGACCCATTCATCCAAACCTGCCTTTTCTATCAAATATACTAGAAAAAGTCATATCTGCACAACTATGTTCCTTCCTACAAAAAAACAATATTTATAAAAATTTTCAATCTGAATTTAGAGTATTTCATAGCATAGAAACAGAACTCCTAAACAAATCCTTCAGTCTCTGATCGTGGTTGCATTTCTCTCTTAGTATTATTGGACCTCAGTGCGGCATTTGATAAAATTGATTATACTATTTTCCTTGATTGGCTTGATATTATGTTGGCATTACAACTGCATTGGCCTGGTTCAGGTCTTATCTATCTGAACGTTTCAATTTGTATCTGTTAGAAGAGGCATCATACATACAGATCAAAGTACATTGTGGGGCACCACAAGGCTCAGTACTTGGTCCCTTGCTTTTCACACTATATATGCTACAGCTTGGCAATATCATTAAAAAACATGGACTTAGCTTCCACTGTTATGCTGATGATACACAACTTTATATCTCCTCTTAACCTGATAATTTGTATAAATTTACAAAGATTGTATAGCTGATATTAAAAATTTGATGACTAATTCAACCTGTTCAACCTTTATATTTGACCTGTTCAAACTTTATATATGCTTCCTCTGAGCCAAATAATGAGAGAGAACCAAATTCCCTACCACAGCTATGCTGATTACACTCACTTAGCCTTACTGCCTAATGGGTGAGGGTATATTCTGGCAAACCGTTTCCAATCATGTTTACAATCGGCAAAGCAGAACGTAGCACACACCGTTTTCCAATTCATGATGGATAACTCGCAAAGCAAACTTTGCTGCGTGCTTTTTAACATATCGCTATCAATACGCATTAAAAGCAAGAGCACGCAGGAAAGTTTTGCTTTGCGAGTTATCCATCATGAATTGGTAAACGGTGTGTGCTACGTTCTGCTTTGCCGATTGCAAAACGTGATTGGGAAACGGTTTGCCAGAATAACCCTGACCCTAATGACTACAGCCCCATTGACACCCTCTGCCAATGCATTGATGAAATTAACAATTTAATGTGCCAAAACTTTCTTTGTTAAACAAAGAGAAAACTGAAGTCATTGGGTTTGGGAATAGAGATGTGGTTCCCAAGGTAAATGCGTAGCTTTGCACTAAGAGTCAACAACAAAAATAAGGTCAAAAATCTTGGTGTGACTCTGAAGTCAGATCTGAGTTTCAATAGTCTGTCAAAGCACTGACTAAATCAGCGTACTATCATCTCCAAAACATTGCAAGAATTAGCTTTGTACTGTAACGGCCTCCTTACTGGCCCAAAAAGACAGTCAGACAGTTGCAACTCTTCCAGATGCTGTGGCCAGGATTCTGACCAGAACCAGAAAATCAGAGCACATCACACCTGTCTTCAGGTCTCTACACTGGCTCCCAGTTACATTCAGAATAGATTTAAAAATATTATAGTATAGATATAAAGTATAAATTTTATAGTATTCTGATTTATCATGGCCCTTTCATTTCACCACAGCTACCTCCTTTGGTTTCAGAATGACCTCTGCTAACTCCCTTAATTGCACTTGCTGAAGCCGTTGTAAGAAAATAGATTTTTTTTTTCCATTTCTCATTAGAGTTATCCTTTATTCTTTTGGAAATATGTTTTGTATGCTCTGCCAAATATGTTAACCGAAACTCTTCTTGAGTGAGATGTGTTTTGCATACTAATGAAGCATTTTGCAGAAGGAGCTATCTTGGACAAGAACGATGCAGCAGAAACAACAAAAATAGCGTGTCTCTTTCGCTTCTGATTTCCTGTGTAACCAGAAATGTAGACATGCTTGCTGAGAGTGGAATTCATATGCGAGTTACCCTTTATGAAAACATTGGGGCCTATGGAGGCCTCAAAGCATGTGCATTTAACTGTTCAGTTCTTCTGTGCAGAAAAGGGGAACTACAGACGGGGCAGAAAAGCTGACAGGGAGACAACCCCCTTCTTTTTTTGTGATTATAAAATGGGTCTTTAGTTCTGGGGGGCACATGCAGAGTGCCTCATGTGTCTTCTTAGATAGCATTGTATAACTTATAAGACATATTGTGTGACCCAGGGCCCTTATCAAATTATCCATTTGTACTTAAAGGGCCATGAAACCCCCCTGTTCAGCAGGGGTTTTCACACCTCTAGTTTGGAAAAAGTCAGGAAAGTGGGTGTTTCCAGTGTAACTTCTCCGATCCTTCAACTCTTCTTCCTCTGCGTTGTGTGCAATGCTCTTTAATGAAGGCCCGGACACAGTATTTGATTACTCCTTTTTACTGAAATAATAAACAGTACAGCCCTTTTTAGTGGATTGCTTGCTGCAGACATACAACATAGCATGGCTGTCTCACAGCATCTGCCTATTACATCCTTAATATCCATATATGAAGTGATAATCATATGAACATTTAGCATAAAACGTAACATTCACAATTAACAAATAAACATTGACATACCTGAAATAATAACAGTACAGCCCTTTTTAGTGGATTGCTTGCTGCAGACATACAACATCTAAATAAAATAGAAAATCAAATCAACCGCATGGCCTTGCTAAAGAGCACAATCCAGTAGACATTTATAAAAAGCCATTTAACTTACATGTCACAAGTCAAACTTAATGCTTAATGATAATATAACCGAATTATAAACTAAATGTTTGAAATCGCTACTTTCTTAAGCTAATATTAATAAACTAAGACGGAGCATGAAAAACACCTTCCCACAGCATGGCTGTCTCACAGCATTTGCTGGCTAGGTCACTTCCTGTCTAACTTGTATGTCTGCGGTACCCAACAAACCACCTGAGGGCGCCCTTACTCTATAAACACATAACTGCTGCATAGTTCAGGAGGATTTACAAAGAAAAATATAACTTCGTTACATTCACCCCCTGAATTCTGCTGAATGATGGCAGCGAAAGTAGTAAACCAGAAAAAAAAAAAACAACAGTACTGTACCGATACAGAGATACCATAAACAGGTATGCCAAACACAAGGTTATCTGACAAAGATGAAGTGGAATGAGAGGAGCGCCAATCTCTCAAACCAACAACTGGCAGTAAGATGCCTACATACATCTCACAAAATTCCATATCACGGTAATACATAAGCAAACACAAATCAAAACAAAAACAACTGGACCATATTCAGGTATGTCATAAAAAAAAGAATTACAATTGGAAGCAAAAAAAGAGAAAAGAAAAACTATATAAAGTACAATAAATAAAACCCCTAAGAACAACGTGTATTGTCTTATCCATAATCTAGAAAAAAAACAGATGTTTAAACAGTCAAAACTCTTCCATTCTGCATTGACACAACATTTTGTCCAGACATGGTACACAAAAGTCTATTCACAGGTTTCAGTATACGTCCAAAACGAGACCGAGGGATGATAAACGTTCTGGAGTCTGAAACAGACAACCCATCATCAACATTGGAAACATCACAAAGGAATTGAAATGACGGAATGAGCAGGACTTGCAACTGCAAAATCAGTAGTTCCGATAGTACTCAATTCGTCAGAGCAGTCATTTTCTGGACTTACTGATAAACCGATCAAAGATACAGTTGATCCCAACTGTGAACAACTCTCGGATAGACCTGAAACCCAGTCAGATGTACGACCATGACTGTCTGCGGAAGCAGATGAAACATTGCAGTAAAGAGACAAACCATCATTATTGCCTGAACACTGAAATCTCAGATGACTGTGCAATCTTATCTCTGACATACAACTCAGGATCTGGACTGTCAACATTTGCGCGATTTTTGCACCCCAGACACCCGTAGAAGCTCACTAATCAGCTGGCCCTCGAAACTAGCACCTTGATCGCTATGTATGCGCTCAGGAAATCCAAAAATACAAAAGTATTTATCCCACAAGACACGTGCCACCTGTCTAGCAGACTGATTATTACACTGATAGGCTTGAGCCAACCTAGTAAAGTGATCAGTAATCACTAGGACATCGACAGATCTGTTATTATGATCTTCAGCAGACCAAAAGTCAATGCACACCAATTGTAGTGGTCTGCTGGTCACGATACTCTCTAAGGGGGCTCGGCCCTCAGGCTCAGGATTTTGCTGACTACACACCTCTGACAATGACGTACATGCTCTCTAACATCTCTATCAATACGCAGCCAAAAAACTACGTCTCGCAAGTCCCAAAGTTCTGGACTGCCCCTGATGGTCTGCCTGATCATGAATGCCTCTCAACACCTCTAACTGAAGCGACTGTGGCACCACACATTGAAAACGCTTACCTTTAGACAGCTGATCATGGGAGATTCTGTAGAGGATGCCGTCCTTCATAACAAACTTCTCCCAATGCTTAAGGTATCTGAGCACCCCCCAGATTCCCCAGCTCTCTCTCGTCTGGATGGTTTGCGATGACGCTCCACATAAAAAATTACCCTCGACAGTACACTATCAGAGAGCTGTTTCCCACTAAATCACGCTCAGAGTAAATGAGTTGACTCTCTGGCTCAGAAACTATCTGAGGAAGATGCTCTATGATTGACAAAGCACGAAGTCTCGCACCTTCATCCCATGCCTCTTGTGAGTCAGCACAGCCACAACCTCCTCCTTATCCAAGCATGTTCCAGCAACACTATTAGAATTAACATGCACAAGACCACCACAAGGAGTGTTTGGCTTCCCTTCAGATCCGCAAGACCACCTAAAAGCATCCTGAACTGAACCAGCAGAGAGTCCTTGCACCTCATTTAAAAGTCTGTCATACGATTCGCTTAAAAGTCTAGAACCAATATTAGATCTCACAAATGGAACTTTACTCAAAGCATCAGCCACGACATTCTGTGAGCCCGGTATATATTTGATGTCGAAATTGTATGCCGCAAGTTTGGCGACCCACGCTGCTCACAACAATCAAGCTTGGGCTTGGATAGATATGTGTGAACAGGTTGTTATCAGTCCATACCGTGAAAACATGACCCTTAAGCCAGCTACGACCAAGGAAGGAACCTTATCAGATCCTTCATCTTCTGCTTTGTCTATTTGTCTAGTGGCAAAAAGTTCACAGGTAGCAACAAGTTACGATGCACCACTCTTACTTGATCGGTATTCACATCCCTTATCTTAAAAATGTGAGTATTGACATTCTTATCTACTACAAGAAAATAGTAGATGCCCACTTGTCAGCTAACTTCCTCTTCCCTCTTGCAGCCTTGTTCGCTAACAGCACGCGATCACCAATTTCAATGTCTTGACCTTTGACTCTCCTATTGTAGAGAACTGTATGTCTGTGCTGTTCCTTTTTAGCGTGAGTCTGAGCTATGGACAAGGCCACTTCCAGATCTTTCAAAAGAGAACCTATGTATTTGTCATAGCAAGTGACTGTGTGATCTTCCAAAACAGAGTGGAAAATTAGGTCTACTGGAAGGCGAGGAACTCTACCGAACATGAGATAAAACGGTGCATAACCCGTAGTCTCATGAACAGTACAGTTTATACAGAAAGTCAAAGACTGCAGCTGTCTCGGCCAATTACGTTTCGCTTCAGGGGCTAAAGCACGAATCATACCACCTAGAGTTCTGTTAAACTGCTCAACACTCCCGTTTCCCATAGGATGGTAAGGAGTTGTGCGCGATTTTTGCACCCCAGACACCCGTAGAAGCTCACTAATCAGCTGGCCCTCGAAACTAGCACCTTGATCGCTATGTATGCGCTCAGGAAATCCAAAAATACAAAAGTATTTATCCCACAAGACACGTGCCACCTGTCTAGCAGACTGATCATTACACTGATAGCTTGAGCCAACCTAGTAAAGTGATCAGTAATCACTAGGACATCGACAGATCTGTTATTATGATCTTCAGCAGACCAAAAGTCAATGCACACCAATTGTAGTGGTCTGCTGGTCACACTCTCTAAGGGGGCTCGGCCCTCAGGCTCAGGAGTTTTGCTGACTACACACCTCTGACAATGACGTACATGCTCTCTAACATCTCTAGCAATACAAAAAAAAACTACGTCTCGCAAGTCCCAAAGTTCTGGACTGCCCCTGATGGCTGCCTGATCATGAATGCCTCTCAACACCTCTAACTGAAGCGACTGTGGGACCACATTGAAAACGCTTACCTTTAGACAGCTGATCATGGGAGATTCTGTAGAGGATGCCGTCCTTCATAACAAACTTCTCCCAATGCTTAAGGTATCTGAGCACCCCAACAGATTCCCCAGCTCTCTCTCGTCTGGATGGTTTGCGATGACGCTCCACATAAAAAATTACCCTCGACAGTACACTATCAGAGAGCTGTTTCCCACGTAAATCACGCTCGGAGTAAATGAGTTGACTCTCTGGCTCAGAAACTATCTGAGGAAGATGCTCTATGATTGACAAAGCATAAGTCTCGCACCTTCATCCCATGCCTCTTGTGAGTCAAGCACAGCCACAACCTCCTCCTTATCCAAGCATGTTCCAGCAACACTATTAGAATTAACATGCACAAGACCACCACAAGGAGTGTTTGGCTTCCCTTCAGATCCACAAGACCACCTAAAAGCATCCTGAACTGAACCAGCGAGAGTCCTTGCACCTCATTTAAAAGTCTGTCATGCGATTCGCTTAAAAGTCTAGAACCAATATTAGATCTCACAAATGGAACTCTACTCAAAGCATCAGCCACGACATTCTGTGAGCCCGGTATATATTTGATGTCGAAATTGTATGCCGCAAGTTTGGCGACCCACGCTGCTCACAACAATCAAGCTTGGGCTTGGATAGAATATGTGTGAGCGGTTGTTCAGTCCATACCGTGAAAACATGACCCTTAAGCCAATGACTGAATTTCTCGCAGACTGCCCACTTTAATGCTAAAAACTCTAAGCGATGTGCTGGGTAATTTCGCTGAGATGGGGAAAGCGACTTACTAGCAAACGCTATAGGTCTAGCTCTAGATTCTCCTAACTGGACCTGGGAGAGAACGGCCCCAATGCCGTCTGAAGAAGCATCAGTCGAAAGAACAAAAGGGCGGCTGAAGTCAGGGTGAGCCAAGACAACCGCCTGTACCATGGCCAACTTAAGATGTTCAAATGCCAACTGTACTTCAGATGTCCAATCAGTCACACTCAACTTCCGTACACAGACCCGTTTATTTGCACGACCCCCTTGATCTTCTGTTTCTGACCCTTTAAAAGATCAAAAAGCGGCTTGGCCACAGAGGAGTAATTGGGTATGAAATGCTGATAATAGTTGACCATCCCAAGAAACGACCGTATGCGCTTCTGGGACGGTGTAACTCCATCAGCCTCCATTAAGTCAATCCGGTCATTTTGGAAATACTGCCACCTTACTTGGATCTGTGGACGCTCCAAACTCATCAACAACATGCCCTAAACTGCACAGATTTCCTTAAGAAGTTACATTTTTGGGAGCAAGTTTTAAGTTATGTTTCCTCAATCGGCTGAAAACCATCTCAAGACGATCCAGTGCTGTAATTTCATCAGGCCCAAACACTATCAAATCATCCAAATAACATAACAAACTCAAGAAGTTTTGGTCACCGAAAATGCTGTCATCATGCATGAAACTTCCTGGCTGTTACAAAGGCCTTGAGGAAGCCGATTGTACTCATATAAACCCATAGGTGTTGTAAAGGCAGAGTACTTTCGGTCATCCTTATGCAACGGCATGTTGTAAAAGCCAGAGGTCAGGTCCATTGTACTAAACAATGAATTCCCCCCTAATGCAGCTAAACAATCGGCCTGGTGGGGAAGTGATGCGCATCTTTCAGTGTTCTCTTGTTTAACCATCGAAAGTCTGTACAGACACGTAAATCCCCATTCTTTTTCCAGACGAGGACTAAAGGAGATGCAAACTCACTGGTCGACTTGCGAATAATCTCCTTCTCCTCCATTTCAGTCAACACGCGACGCAACACTTGATATTCGCTGGGTGCAACGCGCCGATATGGAAGTCGGAAAGGTTTTGTGTCTGAAAGATGGATCCTGTGAACAAATTCAGTAGCATTACCACAATCTAAATGATGGCGTGAAAACACATCATTGTACTGCATGACCATCTCAGCCAACTTCTTCCTACAGGATCAGACACATCACAGGAATCTAGGTCAAGCCCTTCCAGACCAACAGATTTCAGTTTCTCTCCATTACAGCTCGAACCTAAGGAGACACTATCCACTGGCTGAGTTTTCTGCATCTGTGAATATAGTGCTCCATCATCCAAATCCTCCAGTGCAACACCTGGAAACAAGTCAGCTATCTTGGCATTACGCTTCAGCATAACAGGTTTGTTCCATGTATTGATTAACTTCAATGGAACCCACCTGTCTCCCCATAGATGTGTGACAAGTCTGGCTACCAGAATGCCCTTAGGTGCAGAACGAGAACTTGTGGGCTCAGTCACAACAGCACTACCCGGCGACACCACTACATGCTTAGGCAGTCTTCCCCATACAAGGTACTCACGGCCAGGCTCTAAACAAACTGCTAATTACATCTCACAGTTCCTATTTTGTCAGGAATTTCGTCACCCCTCCAACGATTCAAGCCTGCAAGCATAGAAAGGTAAGTCTCAGCCATAGGATCATTACAACGAAGAGGTGTTGAAACTGTTGTCCAAAACAAGTCACATTGCTTAGAACACCGTATAATGTGCTTAATGACATTCGTACCAACAATGAATTCGTCGTGCTGCCCACTGACAACCAGGGTATGTACCAGCATTTTACATCCATAAATCTCAAGTTGAAGTGACACCGTACGTTTAGGTTTTACCTGGCTACCACCACAACCTATTAATAGCACATCTGGGCTATCTCCATTTTGATCATTGATTATACCAGCTTCCAACAGTTTTTGCTCTGCACTTTCATTCATGGTACATGCCATAGAACCACTGTCAAGCATACCATTCAAGGCTACCTTATCATCTACCATGACTGAAGTGTAGAACAAACTGTCACTGCTGCAGATAGCATTTGTGTTCTGAAACACTACATTCTCACTACAACAAGACTCTTTGGCAGACATGAAATTTTTCAGCATTTGCAACATCTACGACATTTTGGGAGTTACTATCAAACCTGCACAACCTCCCTCCATATACAGGTTGGTCAGTTTCCCGACTGAGACTGCGGACAGGCTGACTGTGCATGGCCAGGTGAAAAGCAGCTAAAACACAACCTGTCTCTCAGGCAGTGAGACTTAGTGGAATGCGAAGTATTACCGCAAACTCCACAGCCCCTTACCCTACCTCTGTACCTGGGAATTACATTCCTTTCAGGTTGGACGTTGCTACTCTGGTGCACTCTTTCCACTACCTGTTCCAGCATACCCATCATACGATTCAGGATATGTTCATTCGAATTTCCCCCTGGTCATGTGACTGTCGAACTGCTCTTTCTGGACAGCAAGCACTGTGCACCCGGTCTTGCACACCATCAGACACAGGAGGGGAACTCGTGTAGTGCGCAAAACTAGCATTCGTTTCCTGCGAGCGAGACATCGGCAAAAGATTGTCACATGTACACATCAACATTTCATGTCAAGAGAGCTGGCAGATGTCAGAGACGAGCGCTGCTCTCTCTGATACTCATCCAATCTCCCCTGAACTTCTTTTGCAGTCCATTCACTAATCGGCTTGTGCTTAAAAAAATCAGATAATACTGGATCAGGGGCAGTATTTTACAACATTCGAGCCACCTCTGCACTGATATCATCCATAACACGACCCTGTCTACGCAAGCCTTCATCTGCTAGATCTGCCGCTTTATTGACTCTGATCCAGTAATCCACTGCAGACTCCACCCACCTTAGGCAGAGTTGAATAAAAGTCTGCCAAAGGAAGGCAAGAGGGTGCGATACTAAAATATTTCAGAAGGATAGAGTAAATTATTTCAGGGTCACTCTGCACGTTAAAGAAGATGTTTCGCTTCTTAAACTAATCCGCACCATATCTCCAGCTCTGCCATTAGCGTGACATTATTTCATCCGCCTGATTTTCAACAGCACACTTCTGTTTGAACAAAAGTGTTTTGGTCATTTCAATCCATTCATGCACGCGGGAATTATCACTTCTGTCTCCCCTAAAAATCACAGGGTCCCTATCAAAGTGACATGAACTGTTACACGGGAAACATCTTGCTTGGTAAAGCTGTCAGAATTTACCCCTCTGTTAACATGAGACTCTCGATTCACAGACATTGTACTGTTCTCTATTATTTTGGCAGCGACAGCATCACTAATTTGTTTCACCCAGTCGCCCAAACATATCAGTTAGACAATCTAAAATTTGACTGGGTCACAACTGGTATTGTTGTCGCAGACGTATTTCCAACACTGTGCTGCGCAGTCGGATCATGAACGAAAAGCCCACGACCCACACCTTGAACATAATCAGATGTCACATGGGAAAGGCCCATCCTATTGATTAGTAGGTCCATCTTTGCAAGCACTGTTAGTAATGACAAACCCCTCCACGTGGAATAAAAGGGCTAATAGGAGAACTAATATTGAAAACGATCCACAATTTCTCACCCATTATTTTAAAGTTAATGAAACAATGTCAGTTCACAAAAAAAAAACAATAGTAGTTACAAATCAAACAAACAAATTGTTGCAAATTTCCCTTATTTTTTCTTTTTAGAAAGTCTTAATTGCAAAAAGATGCATCCAAATGTTCATAAATCAAATTATGGTCAGACAGGGACCAAAGCAGCAACCTCTCGGCGATCTTCATCAAGTGATCAGGTGATCTGACGAGTCACGGCAACCAACTGTAACTTCTCCGGTCCTTCAACTCTTCTTCCTCTGCGTTGTGTCAATGCTCTTTAATGAAGGCCCGGACACGTATTTGATTACTACCCTTTTTTACCTGAAATAATAACAGTGACAGCCCTTTTTAGTGGAATTGCTTGCTGCAGACCATACAACATAGCATGGGCTGTCTCACAGCATCTGCCTATTACAATCCTTAATATCCATATAGGAACTGATAATCATATGAACATTTAGCATAAAACGTAACATTCAACAATTAACAAATAAACATTGACATACCTGAAATAATAACAGTACAGCCTTTTAGTGGATTGGCTTGCTGCAGACATACAACATCTAAATAAATAAAAATCAATCAACCGCATGGCCTTGCTAAAGAGCACAATTCAGTAGACATTTATAAAAACCATTTAACTTACATGTCACAAGTCAAACTTAATGCTTAATGATAATATAACCGAATTATAAACTAAATGTTTGAAATCGCTACTTTCTTCAAGCTATATTAATAAACTAAGACGGAGCATGAAAAAACACCTACCCACAAGCATGGCTCTCTCACAGCATCTGCCTGCGCTAGGTCACTTCCTGTCTAACTTGTATGTCTGCGGTACCCAAACAAACCACCTGAGGGCGCCCTTACTCTATAAAACACATAACTGCTGCATAGTTCAGGAGGATTCACAATGAAAAATATAACTTCGTTACACCAGCTCTGTTTAGACGGAGTGTCGGAGGAGGGAAAGTGCATAAAAATTTGCATTAAAATGGGAGTTTCGGTTTGGGTACGCGCTGATTTTCACAGAGGCACAAACCACAGACCCAGGGGAGAAAGACAGTGTCTGTGTTTACATGGACATCAGTAATCGAATTAATTTGCCAAATTATTAGTGTGGACTTTCAATCCAGGAACATTTCATTCATGCCCCATGTGACAAATGAGATATTTGGATTTGAGAATTGCTGGAAGCGTGTAGTTGAATGCAATGTTTAATACCGCACAATGAATTAGAGAAAAAAAACTGCATTTCTTGTAACTTATATGCACTCGGTAGGTAGTGTCAAAAAGCCGTTGTGTGGTTTCTTGTCACAAAATGCGGCGAAAATCCTACACGGCGATAATAGTTTGATTGTGGTGTTTCATGTTTACACCCGAGAGCACATTTACAGCAGATCTTTCAGTCCATAATATTCTAGCGATATTAACATACTGTAAACTTTAGTAACTTAGAAATCATTTGACTAAGGTCTGTCTTTAAACATCGAAAGAGAACTGCTGACGATATGAACTAACTTTGCTATGTGAATAAACAAAGACCACTGATCGCTTATGAAATCTGTAGAGACAGGACAATCAACACCAACTGGAGCCATGTCCTTTATAAAAAGGAGATGAGCGGCAAATCCAGATTTCACCATTTCCTGATGAGCTCTCGGGTAAAAAAAAAAAAAAAAAGTTCCTTAGACACGTATTTTTGTCGTCGTGACGCGTTGCACTGTAATCCACACGTAAGTCCAGCTGCGCTCTCATAATGCAGCAAATTATGAAAGCAACACTGACGACCCGTATCTTCAAACAATTCTTCTTCTCCCACTTGTTTTGGCAACACAACATGGCGTCCTTCTGCCGTCTGAACACTGTAACAGGTAAAAACAGTCTTCGAAGCTGTCATGCATATTAATGAAGTTTCACCGCATACACAATAGTGCGCTGATTGGTTTGAACCAAGTCTTTCTCATGAATTAATGCTGCACACTCAGAGACGTCAAGAAGTACTTCCAGGTACAGACTAATTTAATCGGCGTTGACGCAGCTTCAAAAATTAGTTTCAAACCGGCAGAACGAATTTTCTCGAAATAACGGTAAAACAACCAATTTCAATTTTGTTAAATATTTGTGTCCTAATAGTGTTTTTAGCAGTGTGGGACACATATATGATTGTCAACAGCTAAAAAAAGACTCAAAGTCTTTCTGTTTGCTTAACAACTGCATGGCCTGCTTCCAATCCTACTTCGAGATCCCTATAGCAACACCCATCTGTGTACAAGTTTTCTATCTCCCCTGTCAGTGCCACTGCACGTAAATATGGTCTCAGCTTACTATCCCCCAGGACTAAATCTTCACAATTGTGTGGCTCTCCCTCGACCATGTAGTTGTAGTAAGCCATTTTGATGCCTTCATGTGTGAAAGTCAGGTTTGAAATGGGGATGAGCCAAACCAGATCACGTAAAAACTTACTTCAACAGTAATACTTTGCTTTTTGCAATAACTTGCTCAGGCAGGAAATTCTCAGCAAAGTCTGTCACCCAGGACCCCAGGACAACCTGTACTCACGAGCGAGTGAATCCCAAGGATGTCAGCAACCAATCAGCAGCACCGTGTTTCCTCGAGGCCTGCCGGAGAGGAAAACTCAGATTTTAGCAAAGCACAAGTAACAAAAACAAATGTTGTCTCTTGCTGATCTGGTGCAAATTGATCTTAATCAGTTAAAGATAAGCCAAATCTCTGCTTTGTGGTTTCTCAGGTGAGATTTCTAAGATCTAGTAATAAGATTAAAAAATATATAATGGTTTATTAAGATCAGTACTAGATTATGGTTGTATAGTATTTTAATCTGCTAATGTAACAAGTTTAAGGGAACTAGATAAAATTCAGTATAAGGCATTACGATTAATAACATGGGCTATAAGGTGTACAACAGCACTTCAGATTGAAACTGGAGAAATGCCATTAGAACTTAGGAGGGTTCAATTGACAATGAATTATTGGGTCAATATACAGGGACATAACTCTGATCATCCAGTTAAGGAAGTGGTAAAACCTTGTTGGCAAAAGTAAAGTCAAATCAAGAGTTTTGGGTGGATTGTACTAAAAGTGGCTGACAAAAATGGAAATAAACATGTGAAATGTTCATTAGTCCAACAGTACCATGGTCAATTACCCCTAAATGGTTACTACCAAAACCCATTGTTGATACATTACTTGTAAAGAGAAGAGATAAGAGTCAAGAGGGCAATTTTAATATTCAAATGGTGCAAAAATATCTTAAAGACAAGTATTTTAATCATGTTTATTATATACAGATGCATCAAAAGATAGAGGAAATAGAGTGAGGGTAGCATAATAGATTTTAGAATAAAAGTTATTAAAATAGTCTCAGATGAAATATCAGTTTATACTGGAGAAATGGTGGCAATACTAATGACACTTCAATGGGTTGAGGAAAACAGTATGTTCGGACTCAAATTCCTCACTGATGACGCTAGAGTGTGGGCATTCTGACAGCAGAAAGGATATTCTCATTGAGATAATGCAAACGTTATTTCACATTCAGATGATGGGATTAGAAGTCAAGTTCTGTTGGGTTCCAGCTCATAATGGAATAACGGAATGAGTTGGCAAATGAGGGTGCTAATAAGCTACAAGAAAATCAATTATAGACATGGAAGTAAAATATAGTAAAAGTGAGATAAAGGTTTTGATTAAGTGGTTTTATAAAAAAAAAGGTGGCAAAATGGGAGTAAGGAAAAAATAGGAGGTGATTGTTGAATATACAAAGAAATGTGGATAAAGGAAGAATAACAAGTAGAAGTAGGAGCGAAGAGAGTATAATTTCAAGAATTAGATTTAAACATACAGGACTCAACATTACATAATACAATATGAAACAACATCAGACTGAAAAATTTGATTATTGTAGGCAAGAAGAAACCATGGAGCATGTTATTAGTAAATGTCCAAAGTACAATAGAGAGGAAAGTATTTGTTTTAAAATTGAAATGAGGTTAAAATTTATTCATTTTAATTTAGTGCTAAAAGTGCTAAAAACAGGTCAGATAAAGACTGTATAGAATTTTTAATTCTAGTTTTAAAAATGTCTTTGAATCCCTTGAATTTAAAATATGTATTAATTTATTCTATGCTCTGGTTTCCACCACAAGTCCAAAGACATGCGGTACAGGTGAACTGGGTAAGCTTAAATTGTCCGTAGTGTATGTGTGTGAATGAGAGTGTATGAGTGTTTCCCAGTGATGGGTTGCGGCTGGAAGGGCATCAGCTGCGTAAAATATGTGCTGGATAAGTTGGCGGTTCATTCCACTATGGCGACCCCAGACTTAATAAAGGGACTAAGCCGAAAAGAAAATGAATACATTTTATTCTATATTATTGTATAAAATTTGTACTATTATTATAATGTGTGATTCATACCTTTTTATTAACATTTTTATCACTTTTATATAGATAGGCGACCTGCTGTACATCACTGTTTGCTACTGTTTACTGTCAAATTTTTTTAAGAGGTCAATTCTGGAGGCAAACTCTAACACTCCTCCAGGTGCATGGAACACAAAATAGCAAAATTGTAAGATTAAAGATGATTCCAGCACTACTTGTGATTTTATATATATATATATTATATATATATATATATATATATATATATATATATATATATATATATATATATATATATATATATATATATATATATATATATATATATATATATATATAGTAGTGAATACTTAAGATATCTTTAAATATGGCTGTTATGGGACAGCAGACGGACAAACAAGGCGAGTAGATTAATAACGGTGTTTATTTACAACAGTGAGCACACAAGGAGAACTGACGATAATGTGACTGGAGTTTGGTTATGTTGCGGATCCTTTGAGGCAAGGTTGGATGACAGACACCGAGGGAGGACCGAATGCACACACCAGAGGGCTTGAGGGGAAGACAGACTGAATGATAAAACACAAGGCAGACAGGATACCCGGGAACACTGGACGACTAGGAGAACACAGAGCAGGTAAGTACAATATTGCTGAGATCGAGGGTTAGTGATTACCAGGAGGTGTTCACCTCAGAGTCTGCTTCGTAGGAACGAGACCGGACAATGAGTGAAGTTGAGGTGTGTGCTTATGTAGTGAGTCTGAGTGATTGGGTGCAGTTGTGTGTGGGTTAATACTCAGGTGACGGTGACGTTGCGTGATGCTGGTGGAAGAGCCTGGCCAATCCGTGACATTACCCCTCCCTCTCAAGGGCCCGCTCCTGAGGGCCTATACCTCCGACGCCGTGGTGGTCTACCACATCCACGAGGTGCTGCGAAACTCGGGGTGATTGGAGTGGAACTCCTCCATAAGTGCGGGATCTAATATATCTGATCTGGGGACCCAAGATCTCTCCTCCGGACCGTATCCCTCCCAGTCGACAAGATATTCCAGATGACCACCACGACGTCGGGAACGTAGAATGTCCTTGACCTTATAGATGGATCCGACTTCCGACATCAGTGGGGGAGGAGATTCCTCTTCATGGCCAGGCTCTGTGGAGGGAATCAGAGGGTCGTGAAAGGGTTTGAGGAGTGACATGTGGAATGTGGGGTGGATTCTATATTGTGGTGGGAACTGTAACTTAAACGTGACGGGGTTGACCTGTTCCAGGATGGTGAAGGGACCAACAAATCTGGGACTAAGTTTTTGTGAGGGCAGTCGCAAGCGGATGTCTCTGGTGGAGAAGCCAAACTTTCTGCCCCGGCGCATAGATAGGACCTGGAATCCTCCTCTTGTCGGAGACCTCCTTGGCTCTGCGAACTGCCCTCTGGAGGTGGTGATGAGCATCGTCCCAGACCCTCTCGCTCTCCCGGAACCAGTAGTCCACTGCGGGGACATCAGACGGTTCGCCATCCCAGGGAAAGCGTGGAGGTGGAACGCCCAGAATGCACTGGAATAGCGATAAGTCCGGTGGTAGGTTGCCGCAGGGAATTCTGGGCATATTCCGCCCAGCCCAGAAACTGGCTCCAGGAGTTTTGATGACCGTGACAGAATGTTCTGAGGAACCGCCCCACTTCTTGGATCTTCCTCTCTGTCTGGCCGTTGGTTTGTGGATGATAGCCAGACGAGAGGCTGACGGTCACACCTAGGAGTCTGAAGAAGGCTTTCCATAGTCTGGAGATGAACTGGGGTCCTCGGTCCGAGACTATATCTTCAGGTACCCAAAGCATCGGAAGACATGGTTGAATAGGTTTTCCGGCGTTTCTAGGGCTGTGGGGCAGACCCTTCAAGGGAATCAGACGGCAGAATTTGGAAAATCGATCGACAATGACTAAAATGCAGGTATTCCTTCAGATGATGGGAGATCTGTCATGAAGTCAACTCCTAGGTGTGACCAGGGGCGGTGTCGGGATGGGCAAGGGATGAGTTACCTGCAGGTAGATTGGCGAGGACTCTTGACATAGCGCACTCTCTACAGCCTTGAACGTATCTCCTCAACATCCCTCGCCATGTTCGGCCACCAAAAGCGTTGGGATAGCAGCGAGAGGGTGCCCAAAGAGTATGGTGGAATGAATCAGATCTATTCCCGTTGGTTTTCAGGAATGAAGCGACGATTTGGGGGGACAGCCCGGCGGATCCTTGATTAGGGAAGTGGCGACGACTGTAGGAGCGGACCAGGTGATGGGACAGACTGTGATCTGTTCTGGGAGGATTCTGGCTGGGGTCTCCATGATTTCCGGCTGATCATAGATTCGGGAAAGTGCGTCCGCTCGGATGTTCTTTGACCCAGGTCGGTAAGATATTGAGAATGGGAATCGGAGAAGAACAGGGACCATCGAGCCTGACGAGGACAGAGTCTTTGGCTTCTTTGAGGTTACTGGAGATTTTGTGGTCTGTAATCACCTGGAAAGGATGCTTGGCTCCCTCCAGCCAGTGTCGCCATTCTTCCAGGGCAAGCTTGATAGCCACTAGCTCTCGATTTCCGATGTCATAGTTTCTTTCCGCCGGGCTGAGCTTCCTTGAGAAATAGGCGCATGGATGGAGTAATGCTGGTGTACCATGATGTTGTGATAGGATGGCTCCCACTCCATGGGTCGATGCATCTACTTCGACCACGAACGGTAGTTCAGGATCTGGGGTGAGTCAGGAGTGGAGCTTGAGTGAAGGATTGTTTGAGGGTTTGGAAGGCTTCGGGAGGCCAGGAGAGTTTCTTGGGTTGGTTTCTGAGTAGGTTGGTCAAGCGGAGCGTGATGAGACTGTAGTTGTGGATGAACGTCGATAGAAATTGGCAAACCCTAGAAATCGTTGGAGTTCTTTAACAGTTGTTGGTTCTGGCCAGGAGACAACAGCAGTGACCTTCCCCTCGTCCATGCGAACCCCTCTCTCATCAATGATTACCCCAAGAACTGAACAGATGGTAAGTGAAGGAGCATTTTTCAGCCTTGAGGTACAACTGATGGTCTCTGAGGGTTTGTAGGACCTCCGCAACGTGGTGGCGGTGTTCGGCCTCACTCCGGGAGTAAATCAGGATGTCATCTATGACGGAGATATGGAGGAACTCCCGGAGGACTTCGTGAATGAAGTTCTGGAATACGGAGGGGGGCGTTGACCAGACCATAGGGCATGACCAGGTATTCGTAGTGCCCTGTAGGGGTCACAAACGCCGTCTTCCACTCGTCCCCCTCGCGTACTCTAACCAGATTGTAGGCGCTGCGGAGGTCCACTTTGTGAATACCTTGGCGGATCGGAGTTGTTCCAGGGCCGCAGGGGACGAGAGGAAGGGGATACCGGAACTTAATTGTTCCTTGATTCAGAACTCGATAGTCGATGCAAGGACGCAGCCCTCCATCCTTCTTGGCCACAAAGAAAAAGCTTGAGGCAGCGGGTGACGTGGACTGGCGGATAAACCCCTGACTCGGAAGGACAACGGGTAGATCCTACCTTTGGGCATAGGAGCATCTGGAAGCAGGTCTACTGCGCAGTCCCATGGCCGATGTGGAGGTAGCTGGGAAGCTCTCTTGGGGCAAAAAACGTCTTCATATGCGGAGTAGATCTTCGGGATTGAATGGATCGTTTTTCGACTGGACTTTTGACAGACGTGACATAGATGGTAAGGGGTCTCTGAAGTTGAACAGGTAGGTCGGGAAAACATCTGGTTTTGCAGTCTTCACCCCATCTCTTTATTTCTCCTGTGCCCCAAGAGAGGATGGGATCGTGCTTCACCAGCCACGGGCGCCCTAGGATGATGTCCATAGATGCACCCTCCAGAACCAGAAATTGGATCTCCTCCTTGTGGAGCAATCCCACTTGGAGATTGATAGGTTCGCATTTGCGATGGATACGTGCTTGGGAATGGATAGCGTTGGTTATGGGTTGAATCTGGTAGACGTGCATCGAGGCTTCAGTGTTAAGTTGGAGGGTGGCGACAGAGGGCGTTCGAGATGAAATTTCCAGCTGACCCGGAGTCGATGAGGGCCTGTGACTGAAACAGAAGGGGTAGTTAACTGGACATTGGTGGTGAGAGGATGCATTTTTTCAATGGGAGAACTGAACACACTCACCAAGGGACGTGCTGGACGAATGGGACAGTCCAGCCTGACATGTCCGTCGGCACCACAGTACATACATAGACCCGGGTCAGCCTCCTCTGTCGCTCAGTGATGGTGAGTCTACCAGATTCCACGATCATTGGTTCAGGTTCTGGAGGGACTGCTGGCTCTTGGCGAATGGAGGAGTGCTGGGGTACAGGTGGAAGATCATGCTGGTAGACCCTCAGACGATCTGAACAGCGGAGAGATTGTTGAATGAATTTCTCCAACCCCATGGTATCGTCGAGGGCTGCAAGCTGTAGTCGGAGGCTGGGCTCCAATCCGAGCCGGTAAGTGGTGAGGAGAGATCGCTCATTCCATCCGCTAGCAGCAGCCAGAGTACGGAATCGGAGCGCATAATCCTGAGTGGACATGGCTCCCTGTTTGAGATGGTATAACTGTTCTCCAGCTGCTACTTCTGCATCGGCGCGACCAAAAACCTCCTTAAAATGCGTGATGAATGCTTGAATGGAGCTGGTTACCGGCCCAGACTGTTGCCAGATGGTTTCTGCCCACCGAAGAGCCGACCCAGAGAGAAGGGAGATGATGAACGCGATTTTGGGACCAATCTGTGGATATAACTCAGGTTGCATGGTGAATATTAGGGAACATTGCAAAGAAATCCATTGCACTCCTCCGCCCCGCCAGAGTAGGGCGTTGGTCGAGCCATGGGACTGGATGAGTGGGTGGACGGTGAAGAAGTGCTCGGTGCTGGTGGTGCTTCGGGAAGTGGAGTAGATGGCAATAAACTCTCTTCAGCGAGTCCACCAACTCCTGAATGGGATCGTGAGTGCTCATGCTGTTGATTGTAGCAGGTCCAGTCTTCTGTTATGGGAAGCAGACGGACAAACAAGGTGAGTAGATTAATAACGGTGTTTATTTACAACAGTGAGCACACAAGGAGAACTGAAGATAAGTGACTGGAGTTTGGTTATGTTGCGGATCCTTTGAGGCAGGTTGGATGACAGACACCGAGGGAGACCGAATGCACACACCAGAGGGCTTGAGGGGAAGACAGACTGATGATAAACACAAGGCAGACAGGATACCGGGAACACTGGCAGACTAGGAGAAACAGAGAGCAGGTAAGTACAATATTGCTGAGATTGAGGGTTAGTGATTACCAGGAGGTGTTCACTCAGAGTCCGCTTCGTAGGAACGAGACCGGACAATGAGTGAAGTGAGGTGTGTGCTTATGTAGTGAGTCTGAGTGATTGGGTGCAGCTGTGTGTGGTTAATACTCAGGTGACGGTGATCGTTGCGTGATGCTGGTGGAAGAGCCTGGCCAATCCGTGACAATGGCAAATTAAAGATATCTTTAAATGAATTTATATATCAGATATATATTTAATTATAATTTGCACTAATGACAACTCAATTAGATCTCTAATTGAATTGTCACTAGTAAAATTGTGATTAGAGATATTTCTAGTTACAGTTCTGCCTAGTCAAAATTCATTTAAAGATATCTTTAATTACAATTTCTACCAGTCAAAACTCATTTGTAGATATCTGCAAATATTTTTTAATGGAAGTCAATGGAAGAATCCTGCAAGTGATTTTACAAGAGGAAGTTAAAGGCCTACACATCTTTAGATGCCAACAATTTAGTTCTGTGTGGTCATGTGCAAGAAATAATGTTCCATGATTACCCGATTCAAAACTTTGTAGTGCTAAAACCGAGGTTCTGCCTAGCCAAAGACAAGGACAGAAGATGGAACTGTACAAGGCCTGGGTAATCATCAACAAGCAAAACAACTGCATTCTGACAGTGAACTGCACCTGTATGGCAGGGTATGTGAACTTACACTTTTACGTTTCATTCTAAGCATTCAGTGTCTGCATTTTATTTAACCATATTCAACTGTTTTTGCTGAAATCATTGCTGCAATCAAAAACGAGTAATGTGTATGATTCAGAATAGTGTAAAATTACCTAATATAACATGAGAACTGCAGAGTACAGTTTTAATTAGGTCGTCAATCCATTCAGCTTGTTTTTACCCAAAGACGTCTGTGGTTGGCATTAAAAGCAGTGTGGTGTACGGTAAAAGTTAAGTTTTCTATTTTTAGACTTTCGAGTTTGGCATCCTACAGCACAACATGACATGTTTGCTATTGCAACCAGTCTTTTTTTTGCAACCGGAACCCGTGTGACATCATGTGTGATTAGATTGGTAATTCCTCTATTGACTAGTCAAAAATATTTACAGATAACTCTAATCTGATTTGTTACTTGTACAACTGTAATTGCAAATCTCTTTAATTGTCATTCTGATAAGTCGAATTATAATTATCAGTAATTAAAATACATTTAGAGATATCTTTAAATATATTTATGGATAGTCAAAAATGGTAAAACGGCTTGCCTTAACCTAATTTTAGCCTCATGACGTCGCGTGCAAGTTATGTTCTCCTCTCTGATTGGCCAACACAGCTAGGTTCACTCCACACATAATAAGCATGAAATAGGCAAATTCTGCATATTTGCAGCAAATGAATCGAGTTTTCCGCATTGTTCAATCGTGGGACGGTAATACAATCTGTACTAATGTTTGCATTGACTATGATGCAATTTACTCACAAAATGTAGTTAATAGAGTGAAGGAAATATGACGTCTATTTGTATGCAAAACCCGGAAGCAAGTTAGCATTTTAGCAGTTCCGGTTCCCAGTCAATAGGTTTTTTCAATGGGATTTCAGTTAAATCGCTTAAATAAAGTTCTTGCGAACACAAACTCAAGATACTCTCAGATCTTATTCTACAATATAAAACACTAGGGGTGTCAAATTAATTGTTTCTTCGGTGCAACGCGATGCAGACGCGGACAATTCGGTATCGGTTCAGTAATAATCATAACCGGTTATTATGTACTGACGTCATTTATCTCATACGCGCTCTGTTGCGAGGGAGGCGAGCGCAGGTATTACAACACTACAGGTGCCAGCTACTTAAAAATTTCACTGTGTGTGTGTTTTCTGGAAAGTCTTTCACTGGCACTTACAGCAGAAGCCCCTATTTCTCTGCAATTGAGGGAATGAAAGTACTTCATTTCTCTCTCTCTCTCTCTCTCTCTCTCTCTCTCTCTCTCTCTCTCAATGTGGCCCATTTTACCTTTTCCTCACGGCTGCTGGCATTTCTTGCATTGTGTTTGAACACAGAGCTTATTATTTGCAATCTTTGAAAAGCATATGGGAAAATCCTATAGGTAATTTATCCAGGGAACCAGTTTTATGCTAGCAGCCGATTAGCCTACAAGGTGACGCCATAGTACAAGAAGAAGTAGTTGAGTAAGTGCATATAAGCTTGAGGACAGGATTGCGAGAGACGAATGGCCAGAAGTGACGCACCAGTTGCTCTGGAGTTATAATTGTTCACGCGGGAAAGTAATGGCGGCAAATGCAGCAAAATTAATAATGACAAACAATAGTAGAGATGGTAATGAAAATGGACCAGAAACACTAGACACTATTGATGAGACAGTTAAGGAAGAAGGTCAAATGGATAGGGGAAACAGGAGAAGAGGGTAACAGGATAGTGGGATAGAACAGTGAAGCTGTAAGTACTAATAAAAGAAGGAAAAAAACATCAGGAAAAAGAAGTAAGAAGTTCAGAAGAAAGTGGAAATAAACAGGAGTTAAGGAAAGGGAATGTGGATGTGTTAAAGGTAATACTGAAATTTAAAAAGGAAAATGGCATACAAAAGTAAGTCCCATTGTGTTAACTAAAGAACTGAGGAAGTTAGCTGGAGAGATTAGGCTTGCAAGAGTATTTAAAAACAGAGATTTGATGATAATTTGTAATAACAAAGAGCAAAAAAGAAAAAGTAATGAGAATTAAAGTAATATGTAAGAAGGAAGTGGTGAGTAGCAAAAATGTAGGACAGAGGCAGTTAGTGGAGTAATTACCGGAGTACCATTAGGTGTGTCTATGGAAGAGCAAATAGTATTTGCCAGGAGACTGACTAGAGAAGGGAATAGAATGGAGAGTCTTTCAGTTGAACTCAGATTTGATTGTGAGGTACTACCAGATAAGGTCAAATTTGGATTTGTGAGTTACTCAGTTAGGCCCTTTGTGCCTCCTCCTTTAAGGTGCTATAATTGTCAAAAGTATAGGCATGTGGCAATAGTGTGTAAGTCTAGGAAAAGATGGGCAAAATGTGGGGGAGAACATGATTATGGGAAATGTGTAGGAGCAGGGTTCAAGTGTTGTAACTGTGGAGGAGATCACAATGTTGCATATGGGGGATGTGAGGTGAGGAAAAGAGCTATTGAAGTACAGAATGAGAAAGTTAAGAGGAAAATAACATATGCAGAAGCAGGGAAAGTGGTTGATGCATGAAGTATTGAGAAAGGGAATGCGGTACACATGGAGAACAAGAAAGACAATTTTCCAGATGTGGAAAGTATGATTAAAAAAGATTCAATGATAGTGAGCAAAGTAAACTTTTTGCTATTTATAGCTGAGGTAGTAAATTGAACTGCTCAAACGAAAAATAAGACAATTAGGATTCAAATGTCAGGGCAGCAGAGAGATTTTTAGGAGTAAAAGATATACCATGGGTAGAGATCAGAGATGGGCTGCGAAATGAATCCCAGTCAAGTCAGGAAGCTAGATTTGGATAGGGGAGATGATTTTAATTTTACAATGGAATCCGAGAAGTATTGTGGCTAATGGGCTTGAATTCAAGAGTGTTATAAATAAACTGGAAAACCAACCTGATTTGATATGTGTATGTAACCAGTTTTCTTTTTTTTATGTAGGAATAACCAGACGGATATCAGCAGTTGTGACGGTTCTTTACTCCTGATATAAAGAAAAATCACAGCTTTTACAGTGTGTCTTTGCCCTTATAGATTTTCTCTCCCATGTGCAGTCAGTGCAGAAAGGGCAAGAGGGAGAGAAAGATTAAAACGCCAAATAATATTAATTTTACATTAAGTGACAAAACATACCTGATATAAATAAAAAGCACAGCTTTTACAGTGTGCCTTCGCACTTATAGCTTTTCTCTGTTAAAGGGAAAATGCAACGCATTTAGCATTCACATGCTTCAGTTTAGACAAAAATAAATCAAAACCTCAATTTAAGTGAATGTACAATTGGAATAAAGAGTTTTTAATTCGGAGAAGTGTAAGAGTGAAAGTTGTGGAAATAAATCCCCCAAAGGAGAAATTGATAATGGAACACCACAGGGCAGTGTAATAAGTCCACTGTTATTTATCATCATGATTAATGATGTTTTTTCAAAGGTACAAGTTTGGGGAAATTATTGTTTGCTGATGATAGGGCTTTTTGGTTTAAATGAAAGAATATTAACTATAATGTAAAGAAAATGCAATGTGCATTAAATGAAGGAGAAAAGTGGTCAAAAGAAAATGGTTTTAAGTTTTCAGTGGAAAAAAACCAAAAACAATACTTTTTACAAATATGAAGAGGAATGTAGATGTTAAGTTAAAATTATATAAAGAAGACCTGGAGCGTGAAACACAGTAAGATTTCCAGGAATATGGTTTGACAATCAATAAACCTGGAGAGGATATAGAAGGATGGTGGGAAGATAGTAGTGAATGTTATAAGGGGTATATTGGGTCAGGAGTGGGGTGCAGATAGATTGGATGTAAAGACTATATACAGTTGAAGTCCGAATTATTAGCCCCCCTGAATTATTAGCCCCCCTGTTTATTTTTTTCCCCAATTTTTGTTTAACGGAGAGAAGATTTTTTTCAGCACATTTCTAAACATAATAGTTTTAAAAAACTCATTTCTAATAACTAACTAAATAATAACTAACTAAATAATTAGTTATTTACCCCCCCCCCCCAAGGAAAAAATATATATATATATAGATATATAATGGGTGTCAAAATTAATTGTTTCTTCTGTGCACCGCGATGCAGACGCGGACAATTCGGTATGGGTTCAGTAATAATCATAACCGGTTATTATGTACTGACGTCATTTATCTCATTTGCGCTCTGTTGCGAGGGAGGCGAGGGTGCCAACACTACAGGTGCCAACTACTTAAAAATTTCACTGTGTGTGTTTTCTGGAAAGTCTTTTACTGACACTTACAGCAGAAGCCCCTATTTCTCTATGATTGAGGGAATGAAAGTATTCCATTTCTCTCTCTCTCTCACTGGGGCCCATTTTCACCTGCTGGTGTGACTTTTCCTCTCGGCTGCTGGCGTGACTTTCCTCTCCTCTCTTTTCCTCTCGACTGTATGCATTCCTGCGGCTGTATCTGTGCATTGTCGCGGGACCCGACCAGATTTCATGTGGCGCAGGAAATACATTTCCAAATAAAGCGATCGGTAACTCTGGTGTAATTTTAACAGGAGTGGGCGGGCTCACAATATTGCTCCCGAGCGAGCCAGCAAGCAAGCGTGCGTGGCGTGTGTGTCTGTGTTTGTTGTTTGTTCATGTTTGTGTATGTGTTTGAATGAGAGACAGTGTGGTGCAGTGGTGTAGTCCTTGCTATACGCACGTATACGCCGTATGCCTACTTTTTTCCATAAGCTGTTTGGGTATTACCACTTCTCAGGATCAGTAATTGCGTATACCCTCGGTATACTTACTTGTTTTGCTGATTAGACTTCCCTAATTGCATGTATCACGTCCCCTTAACTGTATACCAAATGTTTTTTTTTACTCTCATGTTAATTTGTTACAATTGGTACATTTTGTGTAAATCGCACCGTTCTCCGCCCTCTGACGAGCGCAGCTGTGAGAAAATTTTGTGAGTTTTTTCGAAGACCACGACAAGTCAACTGAATGATGATGCTGAAACGCTCAGGTAAAATTATAAAACAGTACAAGCGTCGCTTTAGCCCTCCTATATTTATTTATATCTATTTAACCCCCCTAATAGTTTTGCGATTAGCTCATACTGTACACTACTATATTATCGCCTCAGTCCCCTTTAATTTTGATATGAAATCTCTGGCAGATTTCCGCCGCTCTGTTTTCAGCTAGTTTTATATTTAATCAGCAAATCACAGCTGTGCAGTGCTAGAGCACAAGGTGTGTGTTTATGGAAAGATTGTTATAATATCTGCATATACAGAAACACTTGTATCACTTGAGCACCAATGGGTCATGGAGGAGCAATCGGGTTTCCCCATCTACTGTTTCCTCGGCACTCCCGTCATTATCACAGCTGTTTCCTCCAGTGAAAATGCAGCTCTTAACGAACATTTCGCTATGTTTATTTCAAAATTAACTATGAAAATAAAACACATTACAGTGCATGTGGCATTGCATACATTTATGCACAGGACTAAACACAGTGACAGAACCACTCTACTCATTTCAACTGCATATCAGAGTAAAACATCACGTGTTGTATCTTATTATTTATTTTTCCTTATTTATTTATAAGTCATTTTATGACTTATATTATGATAGTGAAATATATAAAATAGCATGTACACTTTCATGTTCATATTTATGCCATTTGAATTTATAAAGTGGCCGTTTTATTTATTTGATATATGGAAAAAATTAATTGAATATAGAAAATGATTTGTACTACAGTAAACCGGTATGTTGAGCATATTTGGCTCATTCAGAACTCAAATGGCTTTGCTGTCTATGTAATACAGTGGAATACTGCCAGTTTGGTATACAACCCTACTATATTAGTCAAACATTTTTTAAGTGTTTTATTTTAAATTCTTACTTACACGCGTAACAATATGCAATTTAAAAGGGAAACTACTAGTATATAATAGTGACTGCAGAGGACTCCTAATAGTTTGGTTTAAAACAACAATCATGTTTAAAAATGTTTAAAGGAACCTATTAAATGTAAAGTAATAAGCAGTAAGTTTCAATATAAAAATGATTAAATAAGCTACATACTGTAGCTTATTTGAATTTTTGAAGAAGTGTGCTCTGCCTTTGTTTTCCTGATTTTAGTTTTTATTTTAAATTTACAGTATGTTAACAACATACAGTGCTTGATATAGCTGTCTTGATTTTTTGTACAGTATTTACATTTTTACAAATCCCTTTAAAGTTAAACAGTTGGGTTTTACCACAGCGTAATATATTCAGCCAATCTCTTGGTCTGCTGGGGGGCACTATTAGCTAAACATAAATCACTAAATAGGATTAGATTATAGCATCTCCATTTAAAACAAACAAATAATTTTTTTGTTTTTTTTTTCTTTTAAATGGATAGTTTTCCACACACACAAAAAATCTATCATCATTTACTTAACCTTTACTTGTTCCAAACCGGTTTGTCTTTTTTCCCTCTGTTGAACACAAAATAAGATATTTTGAAGAAAGCTGGAAACCTGTAACCATTGACAACATTGACATAGTATTTGTTTTTCGTTTCATGGAAGTTAATGGTTACATGGTAACTGATGTTAAATTATATATATATATATATATATATATATATAAGACGGATCACTGAGGATCTGTGTGGACTTCAGAAAATTAAATTCACAATCGAAGTTTGATGCTTACCCGATGCCTAGAATAGATGACCTACTGGAGAGAATAGGGCAGGCCCGCTTCATAACCACACTGGATTTGTGTAAAGGTTATTGGCAGGTGCCCCTCCATCACTCTCTAAATCCCTGACTGCCTTCAGAACACCTCTTGGGCTATACCAGTTCACGGTACGTCCCTTTGGGTTACATGGGGCACCTGCTACCTTCCAACGCCTGATGGACCAAGTTCTCCAGGGTTGTGAGGAATACGCAGCGCTCATACGCTCAAACACACGCACATACATACGCACATACACATGTCTACTCACCTCTCCTTTTCATCTCGGTATGCTGCAAGTGACAAAGAGCCCTGTCATCTCGCACACATCCAGTCATTCATTCCATATTTCCATCTCCCCTCAGGTTAACATTAAGCATACATTTACACACACCTTTGTGTTTGTGTTTTTGTGTTTGTCTTTCGTCATTTGTCCGGGAAAGTTGGTCTTCAGTGCTGTGCCCGCCAAACCGAGGGAGAAAATGGCGCCGGCTTATGACGTCACGGGCCGCGCATGGCGGCACTAAGCACTGAAGCTCTAACCGTACCAATTGTTTTTTTTTAGAGTACAGCCAGCGTTGTAGAGGAGTGATTTATGGCATTAAACCTCTGTTGTTTGTTTATTTATGTATGGATGCCAGCTCTTATGAGTAGCTGTGTGCTTTATATTAGGAATGCCACATTTAAATGTTTAATGTTGTAATGTAGACATTTACCTGAAATTACCCGTTTATGGTATGCTCCAAAAAGGGGGCGGAGTCTAGCCTTTAAGAGGAGATGGCAGACTCAGAAACAGGGTCAGTTTACCTGGCTAGCGAGTGTGTTGTGGCAGAACCGTAAGCAATCCCCCCTGTTATCGTAGTGTCTGTGTGACGTAGATAAGTTTCTCTCTAATATATTGTAGATATATTGTTTTGTGTTGTATATATCGTATTTTGTTTTGTTTATTTGAGTTGTTACTTTGTTTTTTTTTGTACATACCTTTTTGGGAAATAGGTCACTGTACATTATCTTCACTGGACTGTTTTACGTTATCCTTGTAATCCTCAGTCATCTGCACATCAATAACTGTCTGGTTTAGCTCAGCTACTAAATACGATCTCCAAAGACTACGTCGAATAGTTCGGACTGCTGAGCGAATCACTGGTACAACCCTTCGTACTCCCCAAGAACTGTACTTATCCAGAGCGAGCAGAAGGGCTGCCAAAATCACTCTGGACCCCTCACACCCAGCACACTGCCTCTTTGAACTTTTACCTTCTGGTCGACGCTACAGACCACTGCGCACCAGAACAGCCCAACACAGAAACAGTTTCTTCCCTCAGGCAATCCATCTCATGAACACTTGATGATAACAATTGCGGAACCAACATCACTACTGCTATACACTTTTATACCCATATACACTTATATAACAACACACTTTACATGCCAATTTGCACATAACAGCTGCATATATAACGTTGTATATAGTATTAAACACGTACATACACTTGTCAATTTGTGTATTTGCACTCACTACTTCTATTTTTTAAAAAATATATATTTATTATCTGTTTTTTGTCCTGTCTCTATAATTCTGTTGCACTGTAGAAGCTCTGTCACGAAAACAAATTCCTCGTATATGTGAACATATGGCAATATGACAATAAGCTCTGTCTGATTCTGATTCTGATTCTAATTAAACCATCCTTTTTACACTTCTGGGACGAGGCCATCAATTTTTGAGAACTCTTTGGTTTTTTTTTTGTTATTGGTGTTGGGTATCCCACACTGTTAGTGAACCCATTCCGGGTCCACTACACAATTCCGCACGGCGGCACGGGAAACATCTGACATACTACACTCCGTAGTGAGCACTCCGTAGTGAGTCGTTTATTTGCCTACTTTCATTTAAAATTTGGGTAGGGTGCAATAGTACACCACCTTTTTTTAGGACTACACACCACTGGTGGTACTGTGTGTCCATGTGTTTGTGTGTGTGTTTATAGTCACCCCCCCAAAATACAACACTGTGTATGGAAAGCATTGTCAATGCACCGTGATGCACAGAAATATCGGGTTGAACCGAATCGATGGCATGATAATCGTAACCGAACCGAACCGTGAGACAAGTATAGGTTCACACCTCATATATATATATATATATATTATTTATTTATTTATAGCTATACTACTGTAAACATATTTATTGTAGACTAATATTTATAGCTGTACAACTGTAAACATATTTATTGAAGACTAATATTATAGATATCTACTGTATACATTATTGAAGACTAATATTTATAGATTTGCTACTGTAAACTTGTTTATTAAAAACTAATATCTTTAAAGCTATGCTACTGTAACATGTTCATTGAAGACTAATATTTATAGCTATGCTATTGTAAACATGTTTATTGAAGACTAATATTTATAGCTATGCTACTGTAAACATGGTTATTGAAGACTATAGCTATGCTACTGTAAACATGTTTATTGAAGACTAATATTTATAGCTATGCTACTGTAAACATATTTATTGAAGACTAATATTTAGAGCTAGTTACTGTAAACATTTATGAAGACTAATATTTATAGCTATACTACTGTAAACAATTTATTGAAGACTAATATTTAAAGCTATACTCCTGTAAACATATTTATTGAAGACTAATATTTATAGCTATTCTACTGTAAACATATTTATTGAAGACTAATAGTTTATAGCTATACTCCTGTAAACATATTTATTTAAGACTACTATTTATAGCTATACTACTGTGAACATATTTATTGTAGACTACTATTTATAGCTATGCTACTGTAAACATGTTTATTAAAGACTAATAGTTTATAGCTATGCTACTGTAAACATGTTTATTGAAGACTATAGCTATGCTACTGTAAACATGTTTATTGAAGACTAATATTTATAGCTATGCTACTGTAAAAATATTTATTGAAGACTAATATTTATAGCTATGCTACTGTAAACATGTTTATTGAGACTAATATTTATAGCTATGCTACTGTAAACATGTTTATTGAAGACTAAGATTTATAGCTATGCTACTGTAAACATGGTTATTGAAGACTATAGCTATGCTACTGTAAACACGTTTATTGAAGACTAATATTTATAGCTATGCTACTGTAAACATATTTATTGAAGACTTATATTTATAGCTATGCTACTGTAAACATTTATTGAAGACTAATATTTATAGCTATACTACTGTAAACATATTATTGAAGACTAATATTTAAAGCTATACTCCTGTAAACATATTTATTGAAGACTAATATTTATAGCTATACTCCTGTAAACATATTTATTTAAGACTAATATTTATAGCTATACTACTGTGAACATACAGTATTTAGTGTAGACTACTATTTATAGCTATGCTACTGTAAACATGTTTATTAAAGACTAATATTTATAGCTATGCTACTGTAAATGTATTTATTGAAGACTAATATTTATAGCTATACTACTGTAAATCTATTTATTGAAGACTAATATTTATAGCTATTCTAACTGTAAACATATTTATTGAAGACTAATAGGTTATAGCTATACTCCTGCAATTATATTTATTTAAGACTAATATTTATAGCTATACTACTGTGAACATATTTATTGTAGACTAATATGTATAGCTATGCTACTGTAAACATGTTTATTAAAGACTAATATTATAGCTATTGCTACTGTAAACATGTTATTGAAGACTATAGCTATGCTACTGTAAACATGTTTATTGAAGACTAATATTTATAGCTATGCTACTGTAAAAATATTTATTGAAGACTAATATTTATAGCTATGCTACTGTAAACATGTTTATTGAAGACTAATATTTATAGCTATGCTACTGTAAAACATGTTTATTGAAGACTAATATTTATAGCTATACTACTGTAAATATATTTATTGAAGACTAATATGTTTATAGCTATAGTACTGTAAACATATTTATTAAGACCTAATATATAAAGCTATGCTACTGTACACATATTTATTGAAAACTAATAATTATAGCTATGCTACTGTACACATATTTATTGAAGACTAATATTTATAGCTATGCTACAGTAATATATTTATTGAAGACTAAGATTTATAGCTATGCTACTGTACACATATTTATTGAAGACTAAGATTTATAGCTATGCTACTGTAACATATTTACTGAGACTAATATTTATGCTACTGTAAACATATTATCAAAGACTATTTTATAGCTATGTTACTGTAAACATATTTATTGAAGACTAATATTTATAGCTATGCTACTGTAAACATATTTATTGAAGACTAATATTTATAGCTATGCCACTGTAAACACATTTATTGAAGACTAATGTTTATAGCTATACTACTTAAACATTTGATAATACTACTATTTATAGCTATACTATACATATTTATTGAAGACTAATATTTATAGCTGTGCTACTGTAAACAGATTTATCGAAGACTAATATTTATAGCTATGCTACTGTAAACATATTTATTGAAGACTAATGTTTATAGCTATACTACAATATACATATTTATTGAAGACTAGTGAAGTTTATACCTATTGGTTTTTATTGTGGTTCCAGCTGAATGGTGTGTCTACAGTTTTGCACCAGTGTGTCTGCACAGCTGATGGCTGTGTTAACCAATTGGCTTGTGTGTGTTCATTTGGAAGCATTTGCTTTGAAATTGCAAGGAAAATCCATCATGAAAAAATTCTGTCAAAAGCATCCAAGTGTGTTTAGTGGTTTGCAAATCCCAGTGTGTAATGTTTTGCAAAAAGTGTGTAGCTGACTATGTGCTTACCGTTGTTCAGATCTAGCCTTGTGTTTTGCTCCTTGAGTGTGAGTTTTTGGCTAGTTGTGGGAAAGTTTCATTTTAGTGAGTAGCAATCGTGAAAAACTGTAATAAAAGATATGAGACTGGAGGAGGTTAGACATGCTCCAATACAGTTTTTCCCAATTGTTTACACACATTTTCTGAAAGCATGTCTTATATTATCAGAACTCTACGCACAAATCAAAAAACATACACACATTCAGCAAAGTCCTTTAATTCTCCTGCAAAATGAAACCTTCCATTCAAAACAATGTAATTTCTTCTCAAATGGTATTTGTTTTCAAATAACACACACACACACGCTATAAACATGAATAGACATTTACAAGAACCAGTTGATCACTGATGTGCTTAATGTAAAACACTATGAACACTTCTTCTCAATTTATCATGGTGACTTACTGTGAACCTTTTTGGTTTTTTTTGTTCAGTGTTACACTTACCACAGACAGTACATAGGCCTACATAAGTGCATTGTAAAATATTTCAGAATTTAGTTTTTATAAAAAACACACAAATACAAGGTACCAAATATATTTTACTGTATTTTTTTCCCACAAAAACATTGAACAGTGTTTAACCAACACAAAGTTGCACATTACGTGGTCTACATATGCCATCAACAGAAGTATTTACAGAATACAGTTACAGTAGAAAAAAAAATGGTGTGGATATCGGTTATACACTTTCTATCCTCAGGCAGAAAATAAATCCTCAATAGGATTGAGGAATGGAGAATATGGAGGGAGATAAACAACTAAAAAACGTGGGTGGGCAATGAACCAGATGAGCTCTGATTTCTGAATTGCAATTATGTGTGTCAGGTGTTTACATATGTGATGAGTTAGTATGCAAAGTAGGGCAACTGACTTTACAATTTGAATGATAGTGTGTTCCTTGTGAAAACAAGAGATTTTTCTGTATAAAAATTGTGCCAAATGCAGAAAATTGTGTGTAGTGTTTTGAAAAAAAAAAAAGTGTGTTTTAAACCTGCAATTTGAGTGTAAAGCAGGAATTGTGCTTGTAGTTTAGCATGATTGGTCCAGGGGTTGGTGCATCAGTTACATGTTGTAGTCATTGTGTCTGACTCTGAAGTACAAGTAATTATGTATAAAAGAAAACTGTAATTCCGTTATTCCCTGTACCAATGTGGATTATGCCTCAACCAAAAGTTGATCTAAGTTTATTAGAAAGAAGACAAAAGGAAGGGTCATATGAAACTGAGGTGTATGATGTGAGGGAATATATGGGAATGAAGTATGGAGAGTATTTGCATTTTCACTGATGCTTCAAGATCCAAAAACAATTCATGTGGCATCAGCATTTGTAATACCTAAGTTAAAAGTAAGTAAGAATAATAGAGTATCGGACTGTTTTTATACACTGGTGAGCTATTTTCAATAATTATGGCAATAAAATGGGTTAGTGAAGTCAAAATACCTAATGCAATAATATGTTCACAATTCAAGTTCCGTTTTAATAAGTTTGAGTGAGCAGAAGACAAGATATGATAATAGAAGTTATTCAAGAATCACTTAAGCAAATAATATAAAAGATAAGTTTTTATGGGTTCCTGTTCATATTGGATTAAGAGGTAACGAAGAGGCAGACAATTAGCAAAAAAAAAGCCATACATAGAGGAAAGGTGGATATCCAGATTCCCCTTAGTAGATTAGAAATTAAATCAATCATCAAAAAGAATATCATGAAAGTGTGCAGCAGTACCGAAACACTGAAACTAAAGGTAGGCACTTGTACCAAATTCAGTCCGACAGTGGGTAAGGGAAGAGGAACAGATAAGAGCAGAATTGAGGAGAACATAATTACAAGGTTACGATTAGGTCACAGAAGGTTGAATAGAACAAAGTATTTAATAAGTAAAAATCATGAGATACATATGTAGTTAGTGAAACTGTTCAACATACTGTTGGAAATATAATGTTATAATAAGGGAGAGCAGTTTTCAATAAAAATTTATTAAATTCTGGTAGAAGTGTAAAATCTTTATTGTTACAGTATTTGACTGGATTGCACAAGCGAGTCCAACCTCCATCCACCCCTCCCTTCACCCAACCCCCTGCACCCCACCCATGATTACCGAGGCTGGTCGGAGGAGTTGAACACGCAGCGCCAAATAAAACTCAAAATTCAAGTCTCTGAGTGGGTAACTGGTATATTCAAGGGTCACTGCGTGAGGGTAGGGGTAGGTAGGTACATTAGTCAATATGTGTGTGTCAATGTCCATCTGAATGATAGGAGGCGGTAATGCACTTGTTAGTCTCCGATCCGCCGTTAAAACCACACGAAGAAGAAGAAGGAAGTGGATATGTTGACATTGTATTGTCGTTAAAGGACTCTAATCTAAGTCGGTGAGAATTTTATTTTTATTTTTACAGCTATTTCAGAACACGAATGATTAATTTCCCTGTGAAAGTATTGCCATACTCCTCGGTGTTTAACTTACCAGGATTCGGAAAAAGTAAGGTTACCGTTGGTTCATTTTAGCATTTTACTAAGGAATTAAACTGTATATTGCCAAATTACTGGAAAAAAATAAATAAATAGATGAATGACGTGAAAAAAAACTACATCTCCAAAGAGATCACAGTGCGTTTTCTGCAATTTAATCATAGGCCATTCACGTGAGTGATGCCGAAAGTGCACAAATACACTCTCATATCGCTGGGCTTGTTTTTCTTATAACGTTAATTTTATTAACAGCTTACTGATGTGTACTGTAGTGCGGCAAGATTTGTCACCTAGATGTGGAGGGACAGATGGGGATCCTGGGGACTCACAGCCAGGTCATCTCGGAGTTTCTTCTTGGATTCACTCTTCCTTCTGTATATGCATCTGATTCCTCCACACCGATCTTACACAGCACATAGGCAAGCCAGAGTTTCCTGACACAGGATGGGACCGCATCAAAGATCTTTTCAATAAGGTGTGAGTATCAGTGATGTGTCTTTAATTCAGCAACAAATTATTTTGCTCTGGACTTCAGCTCACAATATGTGTGAGTTGTGTACTAATAATGAATGGTGTAGTACAGTGACCATGAAACTGATACTTTTTTCTTTCTTTTTTGATGATGAAATAATTTTTCTCACAATGTAATAAAAACATTGTGCTTATATTGTAATAGTTATTGCATAAGAAACCTATTAGATTAGAAACTCTCAAAAATGTTGTCACTTACTGTTACTTCTAAAGTACTGTTACTTCTAAAGAATTCTAAATGACAAAATTATGTCTATCTTTCAGACACATTGTAGAAACGACTACATCTTTTAAACTCAATTCTGATGTAAGTTAAGCTTGTGTTATCTGAGGCAGGGGTGTCCAAACTCGGTCCTGGAGGGCCAGTGTCCTGCTGAGTTTAGCTACAACTTTCTTCAACACACCTGCTTGGAAGTTTCTAGCATATCTATTAAAGCTGCGGCCACACTGGACTCCCCATAGACTTTCATTCCTATGCACACGAACGTGTCAGACTGGAAACGCAAGTCATGAGTTAAGTTTTGCAGATCGCTGCGTTGAATAGTTCAGACTTGGTGAACTCTGATCTGCGAATCGCATCACTTGACTGCGTGATACCAATTGAGGATCAAAACATGACCTCTCTTTACAGGAATTTAAAATATGGAGCAATCATCTTGTTTAATCCCGCACCTTTTCGTAGCACCATACAACAGAATTTAGCGAGCCAAAACTCTAGTGTGACCGCAGCTTCAGAGCTTGATTAGCTGCTTCAGGTGTGTTTTATTAGAGTTGGAGCTAACTCTCCAGGACAATGGTCCCTCCTGGACTGAGTGTGGACACCCCTGGTCTGAAGTCATAAGCAACTTTCCCCCCACTTCGCAATATTTCCTACTTTTATAAATTAATCAATTTCGATTTAGCCTCTTCTGAAGCTGTAATTCTACATCCGAACACAGAGCAGACTGAATGCCACGGTTGCTTCATCTTAAAACAAAGAGAATTGAATGATGCCATTGTAGCCACTTTGCTATCTGATTTAAAAAAAAAGGGTGGTGGAGAGGAGGGCGGAGTCCACAAATTCCTTGGAAGTGGGCACATGTGAAGAAGTAGCTGGTTTCATATAAACCGGCATGAAATTCAAACAGGTTTAAAAATTATGGCACATAAATACATTCAAGACTGTTTATAAAATGCAACTGCATGTTTTTTTTACTTTGTCTCTGCTAGCAGAAATAAACAACCCAATCAAACACACACAACCTGATGTACCTATTAATTATTGTGCGGGTTTCAGCTGTTTTAATTATAAGATGGACTCCACAAAATGGATATATGTAAAAATATGGATTAATAAATTCCAGGTTGATACATTCATAATATGTATTATTAAAACTTCTAAAACTATTCATCTCCTTTACAAGAAGTGTAATTTCCTTTCTAAATAAAGAAACAAGTACTCTGTTCAGAACGAGCAAACAAAGTCATTGTTATATTTATTTTGTTAAATAAAATTAAAAACTAAGTTAATTCTGAAAATTGATAATTAATAATAACTTGTTATTATTAATCTTTAATATTCATAAATTGAGCAAACTCACAGAAGCAACAAGGAAGCATTAAAATGGCTTTTCACTAGAGTTTAATTGATGTGGCAATTGAAAAATTTCTCTTGGTGAAGCATTTTGTCCAAACAAGCATGGCATAGCATAGCAAAGCATGTCACAGTTTCAGTTTATAAGGTCATATTGTATTTGCTCAAATTTAACACAAATATTGCTTGCTTAAGAGTGGGGCAAAACTTTATTTTTGCAGAAAAATATATCCCTCGCTGGTCTAGTCTGAACCCACTCTGCCTCGTCCCTGATTGCTCCTCTGACAGTCTACCTAATTATGGCATCTACCTGGATTTTGGTTTTCCTGTTTCCTTAAAAAGTGTCAGTCTGAGTCTCTCTGGGCTGTTATGTGAAGTATGTTTATTCAAATACTGACAGTTTATTCAATAAAGACATTTAACAATCTTGCGGCTAAATAAAAATAACAAATTGAACACATACAATGTATTTTTGACTGTTGTCAAAATATACCTGTGCAGCAAAAAAGAAACGTGTTTAAATAAATATTTTTTGAAGAAGCTGTGATTACACTGCAAACAGTAATAGCAATTTTTCAAATGTTATGTTGTGGGTTTTTAATGATATTTTTCTGTTCCTAATGTAAGCAGCTGATTATAAATTGTGGGAGAAGGTTTTGTCCTGCTGAGGTGGAAACATCTCATGTTGAAAGCCCCCTACATTTAATTGCATAAGGAAACAATGTCTGTGTAACACGGGGAGTGACAGAGACAACTGAGGTTTAGGATCCACGTGCAGGTTTATTCAAACTCAGGGAGGCAATGGTCAACACAGGTGCAAACAGATGTATGAAGGCAGTCCAGAATCGTAATCAAACACAGGCGAGAGGTCGGAAGGCAGGTGGCAGACAAGGATAACTAGGTAAACAAGGCTAGGGTAAACACACGGAGAAACAAGACTAAGGAAACGCGTTGGAATGTCACTTACAGTAAAACAAAACTCGGCAAAGGCAGGTAGTGTGTGTGATGTTTAAATAGTGTGTGTAATCAGTCTTGACAATCCTCAGCTGGTGTAAGTGTAATCAGTCAAAATGAGGAAGCATGTGTGTTTGTGAACGGAGTGCATGTAAAAAAATGTAGTCCATGAATGGCGGATTTGTAGTCCATAAGTTATTGTGAAGGTGAGTGCTTACCAGCGACCTCTGGTGGTTAGAGATCGCTGGTAATCATGACAGTCTGCTGCTATGAACCTATAAAATAATCATTTTATATATATATATATATATATATATATAGTGTTTCTAGTGAAATATAATAGTAAATAATCCACTTGCCAGGTGCACACACAAACACACACACACCTTTCTTCTCTGCTCTCTACACAGTGAAGGTCAGACGTACACAGAGGAGTTGAGAAATGTAGTAAAAAGTGGCATTGCTGCAGCCATAGTGGGAATGATCTATGGAGGCCTACCAGGAGCCAGGCATGCCCGTCAGAGGTTTATCCAATGCAGCCAGGCTGAAATTTATCAAAACAGGGTGGATGCGGTGGTAAGTCACAGGACAGACCCTGAACATTATTTAATTTTTTTGTTGTTTTTGCATTTATACAGACATCAGGAGCCTGTATCCTAATAGTGGTTGAACAGACTCCAATATAACCTTTTTTTGTCCAATCAGCGTGCAGCCCATAATGCAGCTATTCGTGGCTTTATGCGATTTGGCTGGAGATGGAGCTGGAGGGTAGCAGCTTTTGTGACCCTGTTTAAGTAAGTTTATATATAGCAAGTTTAAATGCATAAAATGTATAATTTAAAGAGAACATTTTATATAAAATATTATTTTGTGATCTTTAACCTAACGTTTGGAAACAAAGTGTGAAATGTTGGCTTATGAACACACAGAATTAATTGTTAGATTATAATCAGTGGAGTGTGAAGAAAAATTACCCAGGACATCAAAACCCGGGTTTATAATGAGTTTGGGTCAAGTGTGAAAGAGTTTACAGTTTATACATTTACAGTATAGTATACGTTTAGTTATGCCCTTTTGATAATGGCAAATTTCAAATTGATATAATTCTGGAATGGTTTGAATATAAACCTCATTCTGGTCTTGTTTTAAAGGAGAGACATTAAAGTTTCTTGCACATACAAGAAGAAAGAATTTGTTGCTAACATTCATGGTAATAAATGTACTGCAATCAAAATTTCATATATACATACATTTTCTTTTTTAAATTACTTTAATTTAAGGTTTTTATATATAACATTGGCTCGTACTGTAGACAAACAAAAGACAATATAAAAGAAAACAAAAAAACAAAATAGACAGAAAAAAAACATGCACATCGTAGTCACAAAACATGCAATTAAAACTAGAGAGGTTATATAACTTAAACCTCAGAGGGGTCACTTGATTGCTCCTGAGATATAGATTTGTCAAACAAATCAAGAAATTGACCCCAAGTAGCCAAAAATTGTATTATGAAGCTAGTCCTTAAAAATCTGAGTCTCTCCATCTGAATAACAGATATCATATCAGAAATCCAGTTCTGGAATGAGGAGGGTAAAGGTGATGTCCAATTCTTAAGCACTAGTCTTTTAGCCATCACTATGCCTTGCATTAAGACTTTTGCATTGTTTGAGGGAGAGAAGATGTGTTTTGTGAGAAGCCAAAGATGGCAAGTTCGGCATCTGGTATAAATGGTCTGCTATAAGCCTTGGAGTACCAGTCAAATAGATTTGTTCAGTATCTGTTCAGTAAGGGACAGAGCCAAAAGGCATGAGCAACCATGTCTTCTGCTGTCTTGCATCTATCGCATATTGGTGGGACAGAAGGAAAGATTTTATGAAGCTTGGCTTAGTGTAGGTATGACCTTAAATCGAATCAGTTGGTGTCTGTTGTTGAAGTCAAACAATTGTCCCATGTGTCTGCAGAGAGTTCAATTCCCAAATCTTTTTCCCAGGCAGTTTTAAATCTCAAAGAGGTTATAAATCTCATAATTTCATACTGTAACTGTAACTTCCAAATAGACACACAACTTATAATAATATGTCTAGAATCAGGGGGGTTTGTAAAGATATCATAAAACACATGTTTTTTTTTCTAGATAGAGTTCGAAATTAGGAATTTTAAGCTTCAAAAAATGCCTGATTTGAAAAATAACTGTAAAAAATGCGTATGAGGAAGATCAAATGTTTCCCTTAAATGACTGAAGGAAGCAAAACACCCTCGACATAAAGATCCTTGATAAAACACAAACCGTTTCTATCAAAGTTCAGTCCATGCTGGTAAGTATGGATAATTCTGACAGATCGGTGTGTGTATACAGAGGTCTCTGGTAGGGTTAGAGCTTTACTTATGTTAAAAATTCTAACTTAGTTTTTCAACAAAAAGCTCAGTTTATTTTAAACTTTAGGCTTTTCCAGCTTAGAGAATAACATCACTGTTAGGGAGGTCCCTAAAGCCAAATTGGCCTCCACTTGCACCCATAGAGGGGTCTCTGCTGCAGAGTTAACTGGTGCGTCCTCCAGCCAGAACATTAATCTCTAGTGTTGGTGGTCCAATAAAAATGCTTAAATATTGGCAAACCCTAGCCTCCTGCAGACTTAGGTTTTTGAAGATGGGTCTTTAAGACTCTGTGTGTTTTATAGTTCGAAACATAAGACATTGTTATAGAATCCAATTCTTTGAAGAAACCTGCGGTAAAGAAAACAGGGAGATTTTGACAAAGATATAAAAATCTAGGGAGAGAAAACCATTTTAATTGAGTTTATGCAACCAATCATAGACAGATAAAATCTTCCAGTTATTATATTGTTTTTAAGTTTTGAAAGAAATTCTACAAAGTTTAATTTGAATATTAATTGTGAATCTTTAGGAATTCATTTAGGCCCAAGATAAGAGAAAATTTTCATTAACTATCTTAAATGGAATTTTTTTCTAGGAAGTCGGGGTCATAAATGTCAGAAAGGGGCATGAAAATACTTTTGGACAGATTGATTGGATATCCTGAAATTCTTCCAAAGAAGTGATTAGATTCAGAAGAAATGGGACTGATTGCTCAGAGTTTGACAGATACAGTATAATGTCATCTGCATAAAGGCTAATGAGAACTTCTCTTCTTACCCACTTGAAGGCCTGTAATATCTATCTGGGTCTTGTACTTAGGGCAAGGGGCTCAATAGCGAAAAGTGCAGGAAAGAGAGGGCAGCCCTGTTGTACTGATCGGGATAAAGAAAATTTAGGTGATCTGTCTGTATTAGTAAAAAATGAACACACTGACTTGGCGTATATTAATCTAACCCATGACATAATTATTTGACCGAATCCAAACCCTTGTAGTGACTCATAACACCATTCAACTTGATTGAAAGCTTTTGTGCGTCCAAAGATAAAATTGCTGCCCCTTTCGTTTTTGCGTGTTTGGCATGTATTGTATTAAGAAGGCGACGTACAATAAAGAAAAAGAATCTTCCAGGGTTAAATCAAGTCTGGTCAGGATGGATGATAGATGATGAATGTTTATTAAGTCGCATGGCTAAAACTTTAGTGATCACTTTTCTATCAAAATTTTGTAGTGCAACTGGCTGGGTCGGTTTAATCTTTGTTTTTTGTTTTTTTTCTTAAATAAGAGAAATATTACCTTCGTAATAGTGTACTGGGCAAAACCGTATCTTTTTTGGAACTACGTATCAACCTGAGGAGAAGAGGGGAGAGAACATTACTAAATCTCTTACAAAATTCAGGGCAGAATCCACCTTGCCCTGCCGCGTTTCCAGATGGAAATGACTTGATGGCAGCATCTATCTCCTCCTTGGTAAAATCCGAGTCTAAATCTTCCCTTGCAACACCAGAGTTTAGGCATATCGATAGATTTTAAAAAATTTGATAAATCAGTGTCAGTGGACGTGTTATTGGAGAATTTGTCGAAGCAGGCATTATATTGGGGTTAACTAAAAGCAGTGGTACTCACTTAAAAAGGTTGGGTTAATAATACCCAACAGGTAACCCATAGATGGGTCAATTTGGCACCGACCTTCTGTTGGGTTATTGTAACCCAATCCATTGGGTTGATAAGGTTAACCCAACAATTTGGGTTATAAAAATAACCAATTTGTTGGGTTATTTGCCAAAAGTGGCTTAACCCCTAAATAATAATAAATTATTATTATTATTATTATTATTATTATTAATTATTATTATTATTGTTATAGTAGTAGTAATCTTTATTTGTAAATAAAAAATACACCGCTTTTATTACATTGGAAAAGCTTTATTTAAATCCATGAATTTAGTGCCACATCTTTCACAATAACAAACGCCTGAGAGCAGTCTATTTCATCCCCAAGCAGCAGGACAAGAGGGTTCTGTCTCTGTTGCTCCTCCTCTTTTAAATACTGAACGAAATACAAGTATGCACACATGAATTAAATAATGTCCAACATTTATTGTCATAAATAATGCACCTAGAAGTCGCAAATCAACAAATTCTTGTTTTGCCTCCTGGTATGAGGGCCGAACCATCTTGCTGCACAATCTGTATGGCAGTGAAGAATGATAGCTGGCTGAGTTGTTAAAGCGACATCTCCAAAGTGGGGTCTTTATATCAAACAGAAAAAAACACAATAATTAAACTCAAAACAAGCCCCTCATATCAAAGGTGAAATGCTATAAATTGGGATTAAAACAGAGCTGTTATGCAGGATTGTCTCACCAGATGAAATGTTTGCTTAAACTGGTAAATCCAAGGCTCTCTTCTTTTTTTGCAATACGAGAGGGTCCGCATCTCCCCCAAACTTCAAAAAGTTTATCTTTTGTGGGTATAAAATACCTGTCCTGAGCAATCTAAAAATAAATAAACAAAAACAGCACTTAAATCCATGCCATGCAAACAGTACACTGGATTTATTGAAGGGATATTTTACACAACAATGGAAATTCTGTCATCAGTAATTCACCCTCCCCTTGATCTAAATCTCTCCTCAGATGAACACAATAAACAATATTTTAAACAATATAGGTAACTAAACCATTCTTGGTCCACAGTGAAATTCCAAAGCATTTGTTTCTTCTGTTAAAGTCAGTCGGGAGTGGACTATAAAGTTTTTCATTTGCTTTGTCCTTTAAGTTATCATTTGTGGTCAGCAGAAATAATAAAAAATAAATAAAAAAAATCAATCAACAACTTGTGGGTGAGTAAATAATGAATACACCCAAAAATCAGTGAAACACCCATACACTACGGCCAATTTAGTTTATTAAATTTACCTATACTGCATGCGTTTGGACTCTGAGGGACATGCAAACTTCACACAGCAATGCCAACTGACCCAGCTCCAGGACATGATGGATTTGCCTCTGCTGCTGAATGAGTGTATGGGTGTTTTCACCGATTTTTGGGTGTATTCATCATTTACTCACCCTCAAGTTGTTTGAGTTTGATAAATTTTTTTTTCTGCTGACCACAGATGATAACTTAAAGGACAAAGCAAATCCAAAACTTGATCGTTTCCACTGACTTTAACAAGAGGAAAAATGCTATGGAATTTCACAGCAAGAATGGTTTAGTGACCTACACCTCCATATACCAAATGATGTTCGCTCCAACCTTAATCAGAAATTTTAAATTTGCACATGTATGCCGGACCAAATAACAACAAAAATCATGTATTTACCCAGTTTAGCAATGGAGAAAAGATAACTGGAAGTGGTCATCTCCAGGGGAACCTTAAACAGATAAAGAGAAAAGAAAAACTATGAAAATGTGCCCTTTTAGCTGCAGGATTAGTGTGTTATGCGAGTTGTTAAGGTGCATCACATTTGCAAATTTGGTGGGCAAATAAGGTCCATTTTACATGGTCAATTGTGCACTGATGTTCATCAATGTGCTTAATTCTCATGCTCAAAAACTTGCAAAAGAGTCAAACTCCTAATCAAAGATTTCTACTGAAATAACTGGAACCTGTCAGTAAATTGTCATAACGCAATAATTAATATAAATAGGTTAATGTCTGTAATATCGCAATTTATTTTGGTCAAATGTTCCAGGAGTGGAGTTCTGAAATGTCTGAACTGTGCTTAGACTCTATATCAGTCATCTGTAATTACCTGTGGCCATCATGCCTGATACAGAGACTAATACCAAATTCACACTCAAATAAGGCACAGAAACACTTTTGAAAGAGGTGTTGAAAGAATTTGTGTCTTTACACACTACCGGTGCTGTTCAGAGAAGTATAACTGCATTTACAGAAGAATTACAAATGTATAATTTGATTTTAAGACATATGGTGATGTAAAGACACCTTTACAACATATGATACTGCTTAAGTGTGTGTATCTGTGCATTTTTACATCATGTACATATTAAAAAATACAGAGCTGTTGTTTTCCTCACCTTTCTCTACAAGATTATCAAGGAGGATTAAAGCTCGCTCTGTCCAGAGCAACCTACAATGAACAAACAAACAAAAAATAAAATTAACCACAAATTAACATGAGCTGACAGACAACATTTATCAGTTGAGTGGTCACAGCATCACCTGAATTGAAAACTGGGCAAGGACATGTATGTTTAAGGGCTTTGTATTATTGTTTATTAGCATATATTACTACTATTATTATACAAAGCTAGCAGATGTTACAATTCTTATATGTATAATTTTTTAAGCTTATATTTAATTGTTGTATGACATATATAACCGATTAAACATTAATATTAGCATCTAACATTATCAGGGTTGTGGTTTCATCCCTGTATGTTAGTATAAGATGTAGGGAAAATGCAATTTTCAGGGCCTTCAATATAGTACACACAAACAGTAATAATACCATTTACCTTCAATAGTTAATAATCAAGTACCTTGAAATGGATAATGAATCCTCTTCTGATAAAAGATGATGTTGCAAGCTTCTGCTCTGCTCGTCCAGGATAACTTTCTCACGTTGCGATCCATTCAGCGCCCTCTAGCGGCGAATAATAACCAATAATAATATAAAGCTCGGATTCCGTACTTGGGAAAACTAGCAACTTCCTGAGCAAAATGTAGCACATATATATGTCTATATTAGCATTTAGATGTTACAATATAGTTTCCTAGCGAAAGGACAGTGTTTTTAGACAACATAACATACCTTCAACAAGACTGGACGCGACTCCGGTTTGATGTCTCTGCTGGGTCCTAAAGACGAGAATTACTGCGGAATATCTCAAATACGTGTATCATTTCCTCCAAAACAACTGTAGAGATGAACACGGAGGTAGAGAAAGCGTTTTTATCCGCATATAGATCGCCTATGAAACGCGCACGCATGTATCATCAATAATTAAGAGTCCAGGTGAAACAGATATAAAAAAAACACGACACGGAGAGGCAATTTGATTAAAAAAATAACAACATTACTGCATTAGAGCTTACATAAACTTTATAACGCAAGAGCAACATCTCGTACGCATATTAATACAGCGGTTCTGTGTCAGATCAATCAGTTGACTGTTGAAATTTCTAAATTGTAACCCAACTAGTTGAGTTATTAAATAAATAACCCAATAAAAGGTTTAAAATAACCCAACAAAGCACCAAATATTTTTAACTCAACCATTGGGTTAAATAAATAACCCAACGTTTTTAGAGTGTAGGGAACCTATGGCTCTCGAGCCACATGTGGCTCTTTGACCAAAAATACTGGGCTCTCCAGTTGTCTTCCTTCAATAATATTCTATATTTAAAAAATATAACCGTCACAAGAAATCAGTTTCTTATCAAAAATACAATTCCCTCTTTATTGTAATTTTTACAGCAAAATTAATAAGAACTGTGTTAACAACAAAAGGACGTTCTTTCTTCATTCACGGACTTGCTCAACGTGATGCTTTATACTTGTTTATGTTTGAGTTGTGCTTGGACATTTGCTTGCATTTTTAAAGAGTCATTTTGATATGTGTATGTGTATATATATATATATATATATATATATATATATATATATATATATATATATATATATATATATATATATATATATATATATATATATATATATATATATATATATATATATATGTATATATGTATATGTATATGTATATATACAGTATATGTGTATATATATATATATATATATATATATATATATATATATATATATATATATATGTATATATGTATATTATATATACACACACACACACACACACACACACCCAAATGGCTCTTTAAAAATATGAAATTGCTAAAAAAAAAATCTGAAATATCTCTTTGCTAAAAAAAGGTTCCCTACCCCTGAACTAAAAGTGCTGTCCTTGGACTTAATACTATGGACCTGGAAGCCTGAATTCCTTTAAGCTGATGTGCTAAAAGCTTATCAGGCTTGTCCCCTGTTTCAAAATATCTTTGCTTCATTCTTAAATAAAGATTGTTTATTTGGTCACCCAGAATACAACTATATTCATATTTGAGTTTCATTATTTTATTATAATCTTCAGGTGATCTCAATGTTTGATATGCCAATTTGTGAATAGGAAGACTACTTGGTATTTCCTTAAGTCGTTTCTCTCTTTCCCTTTTAGAGACAGATTCGTAAGAGATAACATATGATAAAAGTATGACCGCTTTTAAGGTTTCCCACAATGTGGAGTCACAGACCTCCCATTATTATAGGTTTTTAGTCTTTTAGCTTAGTATGAATGTATTCTATGAATTTATCATCATTTAACAAATATGGATTGAGATGCCAGGAGTAACAATGTTTAGGAAGCGAGAGATCAATTGACATAGTGAGGGGACTGTGATCTGAAATCAAGATATTGTGGAATTTGATATCATTAACTTGTGAAATTAGCCGAGAATCAATCAAAACGTAATCTATTCTACTGTACAATTTATGAACGTGAGTAGTAAGAATAGTTCCTATCAGTAGGGTGCTGGATTCTCCATATGTCAACCATGTTCCTAAATTTAATCAAATTGTATAGGACCTGTACTGATTCGATTCTAGGAGGGGGGCTAGTAGTCCAAGTAAGGATCGAAATTCGGTTTCGGTTTTCCATATTTGGCTGTAAACATTTAAAAAAATCGTTTGGAAATTAATTTATGGTTCCAAAACTATAATCTATCTCCCATAGGAGTTAGTAATCATGGAAGGAAATTTCAATGTAATGTTTATCCTAAAAAGAATAGCCACCCCTTGAGGGTCTTTTTGTTAGATCAATTCCATGAGATCAATTTGCCTAATAATTTGATCATAAAGATGCATGATTACACAATTTTGTTACTTAAAGAGTCTGTATTATGCATTAAAAAGGTCATATTTTGGTTTGGGAGTCTCCAATAATTGTCTGATATGCATGCAAGGTCAAATACACTTTCATGTCTCTACAAGCTAACTGTCCTTTCAAGCTAGCTGTTATTAAGCCTATTATTAAGAAACCACAACTGGACCCCAGCAACTTAACTAATTATAGGCCTATTTCAAATCTTCCATTTATGTCTAAAATGCTAGAAAAAGTTGTTTCTGCCCAATTATGCTCCTTTATGCAGATGAACCAATGTTTTTGAAGTGTTTCAGTCAGGTTTCAGGCCTCACCACAGTACAGAAACCGCACTATTGAAAACAACCATTGATTTACTCTTAGCTGCTGACCAAGAGTGCATCTCGTTATTAGTTTTACTTGATTTTAGTGCTGCTTTTGACAACATTGACCACAAAAAATTCTACAGGTGTCCAGGCCCAGGCTCTACAATGGTTTAAGTCATACTTAGCTGACCATTACCAGTTTGTGAATATTAATGGACAGCTTTCACAAGTCAGGACAGTAAAGTATGGGATGCCTCAAGGATCAGTTTTAGGCCCTTTGCTGTTTACAATATACATACTACCCTTGGGAGACATTATTAGAAATCATGGGATCAGCTTTCACTGCTATGCAGATGATACTCAATTATATATTTCAACTAAACCTGATGAGACGTCTAAACTAAGCTAACTGAGTGTATTAAAGATGTTAAAGACTGGATGACCGATAATTTTCTTCTCTTAAACTCAGGCAAAACAGAATTATTAGTTATTGGGCATAAATCCTCTACACAGCAGATTTCACAACTCAACCTGCAATTAGAGGGATACAAAGTTAGTATTAGCTCTACTATAAAAGATCTGGCTTTTATATTAGACACCAATTTAACTTTTGAAAATCATATATCCCATGTCTTCTTTCATCTAAGAAATATTGCTAAGTTACAAAGTATGCTATCCATCTCAGATGCTGAAAAGCAATTCATGCTTTTATGACTTCTAGGCTGGATTACTGTAATGCTCTGTTCGCTGATTGCCAAGCATCCTCTATTAACAAACTTCAGCTAGAACAAAATGCAGCTGCCAAGAGTTCTTACCAGGTCCAGAAAAAAAATTCATATAACTTCAATTTTATCCTTTTTACACTGGCTGCTTGTTAAGTTTCGTATTGATTATAAAATATTACTTCTTACTTATAAAGCTTTAAATAATCTAGCTCCTGTTTATCTATCCAACCTCCTGTCTCACTTTAATCCAACCTGCTCTTTAAGATCTCAAAACTCAGGGCTTCTGGTAGTACATTAACACCAGCATATTGCTCTGTTCTTAACCATAAGTAAAAACAATGACACACATTCAGTATTAATAAACACAGTGGCAAAGCTGAACTATTTTGAAACTTGACTGCTGCACGTGTGTAGGATGCTGATGGTGGCCATAGCAATGACAAACAGCAGTGGATCATGAGCTCACAAACGCATTTAAATCCGTAAACAAAGCAGCACGCATCACGTTTTCAATGTGGTTTTAAATGTGATATGAGAATAATCACATAATATAAAAGAGTTAACCAGATACAGTACAAGCGGTTACAAGTAACAAAACACAATTAAATACATCATTTGCAATCTATAGAAAACAAGGAGGCAACCCTTTTAATCGCACTTACTTACACTTGTGTAATGGAGAGAGAAACTGATCCATGAACTGTGTACTGTAATGGCTCGTTTCCACTGACTGGTGTGGTACGGGTCACTTTTATCAGGCTTGCGTTTTCTCTGCCTAAAGGGTACCAAGGGTACCAGTGTCTTCGCAACATGATTCAGCTGGGATCTGCTACAGTGTTTGTCTTTTTTTATTTCTACAGTGTTTGTATGCGGGGCTGAGGGTTTCAATTTTTCCGGGTCTGTGTGCGCAACAAATGGGCTGGGCTTGAGTTCCATATCAATGTCATGCCGGCATGGCTAAAGACTCGTTACAGTGGCGATTCATTTGAACCACTACGACTTTTTTTTATAGATTAGTCAATAGTTTTAAACAGTGCACTTAGCTAGATATTTAACTTCCCTTAGAGCTGTGTTACACACTGCATGGAAGGTCATTTTCAAAAACCCATAATAGGGGCTCATTAAAATGTTAAAAAAAATTGTTAAACAGATTTTATTAAAAACAGCATGTTAAAACTAAACAGGATAAATTGTGAGGGCTTAAAGTTGATAGGAAATAAAATAAATTATCTTTCAATGCATAGAGAAACGTTCAATTAATATGATACTTTTAATAAGATTTGTATGTTTATTATTAAATGTAAATCGTGAAAATTTTGTTGTAGCCCAGCTTTGGCAGTATTAAAGGTAACAGTATTGTTAAGAGAAAGCCAATACATGTACAGATCGTCCCTCATCAGATAAGGGGTAGAAAGTAGACAAAAACACAAAACTCCAGGTGTGAATGGGAATGCCTTATTTGTCCACCTGTGATCGGATTGATGAAATCGCATCTTAATGTGAGGTATGAACAGTGCTTTAACTACACACACGCACATGACCTTTCTGCCTGTTACTGCTGATTGAGTGGAGTCAATAGAAAATCTAACATGTCAGAACTGACTCTGACACTCTGCTGTGCATCGTGTGGTCCTTCGCCTCCACGTTGTACATTTAAAACCCTTTAACGCACAGCAAGCCATTAATTATCCCACTTATTCCATGGTCGGAAGATAATAGTTTTTTTTTTGTCTCCTGAATGTGTCTAAAGTTCTAGTTCAAAAATACCCGAAAGATCATTTATTATATCCTGCCGATTATGTGAATTATAGGGTCTGAGGTTGTATTTGTTTTTGTTGCCTGGTTGCGCATTCTCCTTTATAGTTGTACTGACACTATGCAGCTGTGCTGATTCCAGCGGTTTTGAATTGGATATGATGATTTTACTGTCTTTTGTTTGTTAAAAACATTACTGTTTTAGAAATGTTTTAAACTTGTACAACTCATTGTTGAGGTGCAGCTGATGATGGACCGTTGGAACAGATCTTTTAATGCCAATTTCTTTGTGAATATTTATATATGTTACTATGGAGACATGTTAATATGCTCCTGTCAGTCAATTTGTTGGTTGAGGAAAAACCGCATTCCTATGTCCTATGCAGTGGGCTTCAACATCACTGGGATTTGGATCCTATTTTAATGTCAGGAAATTAAAAAAAAGAGACTTGTGTTTATATCATTGTAAAATGACTGTGGACACACTATACCTACATACAGTTTTCTCCAAACAGCTTCCAAAGTTGATTTTGCATCATTTGTGCCCTTTGAGTGCAAGTGATTGTTTTGGCTTTACATCATGAAGGGATCAACTCCTGATATACTTTTGTCCCTTATCTTGCCACAAATTAATAAATTGTCCCTGCAGAGTATTTACTGTATAGTTTGTCAATATTAGATCAAGTTAAGAATATGATATAATTATTTAAAATATTTGTGACTGTCTATTGCTTATACTATTAAGTTTTATCAACTATGAAATATGCTTTAGTTATTATAATCTACTTTCCCATTTTCTCTCCTACTTTCTCAGCACTGTAAATACTGGCTTGACAGTATACAGAGACCAAAATGCCCTCAGCCATTTCGCAGTTTCAGGTGGTAAGTTTACTATTTTTTTCATTTTCTGTCTCTGGGTGATGCTACTTTGATATACGCTTGAGTGAATCTTGAGTCATGGGATTTTTTTGCATATTTTCCATCATATGAAGACCACAGGAAAGAATGAAAATTTTCATATGGTTTTTAGCTGTCACAGGAGGAGTGTTCAGACTAAATCTTGGACTAAGAGGACTGCTGGCTGGTACGGTCATAGGAGTTGTACTGGGGTGAGTAAAACCGAGAGTTTGAGAGACATTTATGGCAGGTTGGAAACGCTGCATATGCATAATTTTTTATTCATTCATGTGAAAGTTGAGCATAATGCTCTGCATGAGTGTTGATGCTAACCTTCATTAAAGAACAGAAAAACTCATGTTTTTGATGTCAGGGTCTCCAGCACCAAGACACAGAGGTCGCCTTGTAACACTAATAGCTCTGTGTACTGTTCTTTACTAATGTCAACAAAAGGCAGCGTGGTGTCTCTCATGTAAGAGCCACTGGGTGTTGCATGATGCACAAAACTATCCCAGCAAACATTTGGACATCCAATTATCATTGAAAAGAGGTCTATCCATCATGTCCTGTTATGGTTGAAACGTGGTTTTAACGGCATCTGGCCGTCAATCACATGTCTTCCCTGCCTGGTCCGTGCACGCCTAAATATGTTACCTTCTGGACATTAATATGTTTCTTTGCTTAATTCAGGTGTAAGATTCTGGGTGAATCTTGAAACATGCATATATGTACAGTTGTAATATGCAATTAGTTAAGGTTCTTAAAAGGGACAAATTCAGTCCAGTTATACCTAAATGTCTTTATAACATTATAATCATGTGTAATTCTAACAATAACACATTTGTGTACTTTTGAAATAAATAAAATAAACACATCCAAACAGTATTCTAACCAATAAACAAACATGCAGCAAAGCAGTTAGATAGATAGATAGATAGATAGATAGATAGATAGATAGATAGATAGATAGATGGATAGATGGATAGATAGATAGATAGATAGATAGATAGATAGATAGATGGATAGATGGATGCATGCATGCATACATACATACATACAAAATGTATGGGTTATTTTTTGTATCCCCATACATGTTCAAGATGCTCTGCCATTACTGCATCAATTTCTCTCTGTAGCATTTTTCTCTGGATTGCACCTTTTCACTGCAATGATTTTTTTTTTTATTGTGCAAAAAAAATCTAAATAGTATTACAATCTTTTAAAACACAAACATGCAACAGTGTTAAAAAAAATGATTTACAAATAATGAAAATTTAAAAGTGTAAATATACAGTTGAAATCAGAATTATTAACCCCCCTTTAATTTTTTTTTCTTTTTTAAATATTTTCCAAATGATGTTTCTTCTGGAGAAAGTCTTATTTGTTTTATTTCAGCTAGAATAAAAGCAGTTTTTTTATTTTTTAAAATACCATTTTAAGCCCCTTTAAGCTGTATTTTTTTCTCTCGATACTCTACAGAACAAACTATCGTTATACAATAACTGGCCTAATTACCCTAACCTGCCTAATTAACCTAATTAACCTAGTTAAAGTCTTGAAAAATATCTAGTGAAATATTATTTAATGTCATCATGGCAAAGATAAATCAAATTAGTTATTAGGAATGAGTTATTGAAACTATTATGTTTAGAAATGTGTTGAAAAAATCTTCTTTCTGTTAAACAGAAATTTGGGAAAAAAATAAACGGGAGCTAATAATTCAGGGGGTTTAATAATTCTGATTTCAACTCTATATATTAGGGTTAGGATTATATAAGTAATAGTTTTGTATCCCCCCTCCAGCTCTTCCAGGTGCATGTTTAATGGTCCCATGAAATTAAAAGAGTTTTTAGATGTTAATATCAGTATTGTTCATTTTTAGGAGATCTATAAGCTAGCTAGCGTGCTCCAAAACAGTGACAAAATTTGCATTTAGAACATATAAAACTGATATAGACATGAAAAGCTTAAATGTATCAATGGTTTTATTCACGTCGACCCAAACTACAGTTTCTCATCACATCATAACAAATCAAATGCTCTCTAGTATCTGACATGCCCCGCCTCCTACAAGATGCTTCTTGTTTGCTTTTCGTTTGATGCGCTTGAGCTTGAACCACCCTCACTGGCAGAGCAGTGAGAAAACAAAACTCTATTGTTTTTAAAAAAAGGGAGGACCTACACTATGTCCCACCCTCTGTTCATGTTTAAGTTGAGATTACATGAAACATTGAATAAAAATACAAATTTCAAAGCACTTTACAGGACCTTTAAATGGTCATGAAACTCTAAAACACATTTTTTGAGATGTTTACAGACATATATATGTCCCACGTTTCTAAACACTATTAGGACACATATTTCCCAAAAATATGCAGTTTTGCATTTTTTTCAAGAACAAATTTGTTTTTCTTGTTGGCGATGAGGTCATTGCGTAAATTCCAGCGTGGTGATTGGCCGTCAGCACCGGCCAGTACAAAGTGACGTCATTGAGTTTTCAGCATGTCTGTGCATTATTCATAAGGAGGAGTTGGTTTGAACCAGTCAGCATTCTCTATTATGAGATGCAACTTCATTGTTCAAGGCCATTGGTCATCAGTGTTTAGTTTTAAAGTGTGCCAAAACAAAAGTGTTGTTTCCATTTCCCCGCGACGAAAACACATCTCCTATGTGTGTGCACAAGTGCATAAAATTGTTGCTGTGCAACCAGTTTTAATTTTAACATGTTCACCACATGCGAGTATTTAGGAGACATTCACCATTGTAAATCTATATACTGCCACCTACGATATTGATGTGTGTAAAACAGCTTAGAGAGGGTGGTTTGCGTGTACATGGCCTTTGTTTTCGGTGAATCAGTGTCAGGATGATGTCATAGAAAGCATCTAGACTTTGCAGGAAATCTTTAGCATTTTAGAAAAAATGAGAGATTTGCGTAATTTTGCAGAATTTGCAGGCAGAATTAAAATAATAAAAATCTTTACAATACAAAAAGGTTTCGGCGTTTTGCACTAGAACTTTTAAATATAGCCGTAGGCAGCAATTGGTGGGGTTCAGGCATTTAAAGGGTCTCATTTATCGATTAGGAATTCTGGAACTATTAAATAAATAAGGGAAAAAAATTGTAGTCAGTCACAGAGAATTGCTATGTAAAAAACATTGGTCAAATTTTAAACAGGAATGGCACACCACCTATGGGCTGATCTTTGTGAAATTTTCGTAGGGTTATTAGAAATCACATGGCAAACATTTGTGCCAGCGTGCCGCAGGCCAAGTGCCTTAGCGCCCCTCTAGTGCTGATATACAGTTATATCGCACTGCTACGAGTGTGATATTGTGTTTATACAACAGTTCGACGGCACAATCTTGTATATAGAAAAGAAAATCAAACATGGAGAGTCTAAAACCCTTTTGTATTAGGAACTACTTTCTTCTGCCATTCATTCACATCTGCAGCTGACATCAGAACAGCAGAAGCGCTTCAGGTGTGTGGCCCCCTAAAGGTGATGAAAAAACAGCTGATTTTGCTCACATTTTAAGATTATAAGGCCGAACATGACATGAAATGCCATCCGTCTACAGAGATATCTCCTTACAGTCTACTACAGTCTACAGTATTTCTCTGTTGCCGTCGGTATTGTGACGGGTACTAGATGTCCCAGCGTTTACCCGGGGCCTCAAAAGTAAATTTTGTTGTCTAACAACAGTAATATTTGTCAAACTGTAGCGTCTCTGCTTGTTGCTGGCTGTATGTGGGTGGAGTAATACACAGAGGTGAAGGGTGAAGAGGCCTTTGTGTGATGTTACTGGTAAAATATCGCGCAGCTATCAGCCAATCAGATTCAAGAACCAGACAGAACTGTTGAGTATGTATGTATGTATGTATGTGTATAAATATATACACGTGTATATATATATACGTATGTATGTATATATGTATATATACACACATATATACGTATGTATATATGGATATATGTGTGTGTATAAATATATATATATATATATATATATATATATATATATATATATATATATATATATATATATATATATATATATATATATATATATATATATATATATATATAGCCGCTAAATGCCATTTCTGCCAAAAATGAGCTAATGACATTGCTAAATGCCATTTCCGCCAAAAATGAGCTAATGACATTGGCTTTAGGCATGTAGTACATGTTCAACAAATATATTTGCTTCAAATCATCTAAATAGCAGTTTGTTTGCAAAAGCCTGTAAATGCCTCTTGCCTTTGACAGCAAAAGCCGCTAAATCCCAAGAACCAATCAGAACGCGAATCGAATCATATGTTTTCAATGTAGCTGCATGCTGATACGCCGGCTTTTATAAGGAGACTGTTTTATTCCACTTTTGATTTCGATTTTAAAAGAGTTTGATGAGCTGCATGAGCCTGTCAGTGAATGGCAAATAAAAACGTCCCTTACCTCAAAACTCTGTGCGTTTTAAGCAACAGAAAACACTGTAAACTATATATATATATATATATATATATATATATATATATATATATATATATATATATATATACATAAATATATGATCGGGAGTTTTCCCGGTGGATAGTATGCAAATATTTTTTTTTCAATTATGAAAATTATAATTTTACATCACTTTTCTATATCGATGGATAAGTGACCGCAAGGGCATTGCCAATAAAGAGCATGTGTTTGTGTGCATGGAAATGTATTATCCTTCCTACCTGTTAAATTTGATCTAATCCATGTTCTGAAACACACCCCCTCTCCTGCTTTCATTTCTCATTCCAACAGAGGGAGGTATTTGTTTCTGAATGAACCCCCGTTATGAACGACTTGTTCACTTAGCTGCAAGTTTCTACAAGTTTCTAGCATCATAGCATCTTGTTGTCATATTTCATGTACATTGTTTGCTGATTTTATTCAACCAAACTAGTATAAGCCTAGTATTTAGTGTCAGTTAGTGACTGTATTTTCATCAATAACGTTACTTGTTTAGCAAAAAAGTTTGTAACACACAAAAACATAAAAAACTAAATCTTACAGATGAAATGTTCTGCCTTTATGCTTTGTTTTCTTTGTTTGCTCATTATTATACCCGTAAGCAGTGCTAAAGTCCAGCATCTAGTGCAGTTGAATGACATTTGTTCTGGTAGCACTGTACAAATGTGGCGGCGCTATTGATGCATGCTCAGGGTCGATATGTGATATCTAGTGTATATATCTATGTAAACTTTGATCTAACAAATGATTGTCTTTGGTTGCTTGATTTCTGGCCAGTAGTATTCGAAGTTTGTCAAGTTATTAATTAACACCATGTATGCAGCAAAAACGAAAAATAATAATGAATTACATAGATTTTTTTACAACGGTTAGTTCCCATGAACTAATTTGGCTGGATTTTACTTCGTACATTGACATATTTCGTACATTGACAGCTTGATGACATATTTTTAAAGTATTTTTGTTAATGAAACCAGCATGAACAAAACAGCTTATGAAATTTTATTTGTAATAATTTAATCTTAATAGAACTGTATTATGAAAGCAGTATTTGAGAATTGAATGTTGCCTTTTTTACATCAGCATGTATTTTAATTTCTTGTGTCCTTTGTCAACATCCTTGCTGATATTCAGTACAGTAGTCCTATTAACTATGAAATTTAATTGAACTTTAACTTAGAAGATGCTGTGTAATAACAGGTTTCCGGCTGGAGTTTTAATTTTGGGTCTGCAGAATCTTGGAGGCGAGACCATGCGTGAAAAGAGGCGAAGAGAAAGAAGAGAGTTGCATGAGCTGAGAGTCACTGAATGGTTTGTTCCACCAGAAGACATTTTTTATGTAATTGTATGATGTTAAAAATATTATTGAACACACAACTGAGATGACGTCTTTATTACAGGAATGCTCGTCTAAAGGTTACAGATGATCTTATTGGAGAAATGAGCAGTCTAGCACATCAAGACTCTGATATTGACCTTCAACAAATAGAGGAGCTTCTCAGTCAACCTAGGAATGGGAATGCAGCAAAAAGCCCTTATAACCAGTAATATTGGAGACTTGAGAGCATTAATGTACACATTTTATTTAGATTTTGTGCATGTGTGCACATATATGTTCCAGATATTTAAGTCTGTACAATCTGCATATTAAATAAAAACTGAATATTGGATGTTGTACATGTTTCTGATACTTTCTTACATAGTTTTAATCTATTAATATCTTTATCAATATTCAAGTGTCTCTAGTCTCATGCATTGACTGTAAAACATGCTTCCAGTTTACACGTCTTACCCTGTATTTCTTTTAGTGAGAAGTAGGTAATGGAAAATTTGATGCTGTATATGCAATAAATGGACAAGACACAAGTGTATAGAAGGAGCTGGAGTTATGGATCTGATGCTTGAATTTAACATTTTTGTTCCTGGGTAGATCGTGTAACCTATCCACAAAGAGGTTTGCTAAATTTTTTGCAACAAAAGCACAGATTGGAGGAGGGAGAGAGTTGTTTACCTCAAAATTGAATTCATGCCTGGATTGTCATTTAAATGTAATAGTATTGAAGTACACATTCACTTTAGGCTTCAACTTAAAGATGCAAAATTTATAAAAGTGCTTTTGACCCTAGAATCGGAAGGAGAAGTTTCAAAACAGTAGTGCTAAACAACAGTGTTGCATATGATTAGATGCTTTTAAATATCAACATGGTCTGGCAAAACATGCTCGGTCTACTATTTGCAGGGGCCAAAGAATAGATTAGTAATTCATTTTTTCGATTCACCCTAATTTCTACAGCACTTCTTACAGTGTATATTGTGTCCAAGCATTTTAACATAGATGCAAAAAAGACTATAAAAAGCCATTGATATTTCAAATTGAGGAACATTCCAGCAAATTACCCTGCTAAAAATTTGACATTGCCAGAATGTTTTCAGAACATCCCAGTCAGTATTAAGGATGTTGTCTAGTAAAGTTCCTAGAACGTTCTAAGGTCGTCACGGTGTGGAGGTCTTTAAAGGTGTGGAAGACGTATTTGAGAGACTTTTACAGAACATTCATAACATTCTCAGAACCTTTAGGGGACCATGCATTATTGGAAAATGTGACATTCTCATAACGTCCCCATAGGTCTCAAGGATTTTATCTAGTAACATTCCCAGAATGTTCTGAGAAGGTCAAAGTGTGGAGTTTATTAAAGGTGTGGGGAAAGTTATTTGGGGTACCTTCACAGAACAGGATGTTCTCAGGACGTTAAGGGCATTACTACAGTAGGATACTTCTAGGCCTCCACACAACATTCCTAAAACGTTTTCAAAATCTTAAGGAGACCAACCTAGAATGTTATTTATTTGTCCTGAATATTAGTGACAGAGAGCTCAATAAATTTAGTTTAATTAAAAGAAAAAATTAATTTCTTTTAATTTAATTAAAAGAAAAAACAAAGCATTTGTTAACCATTCTGTTAACATCACAAATGTTCACTGTAATGTTATTTGACCATAGAATAACCAAAACAGAACATCCTCCTAAAGTCATATTGGGAACATTATTATATGACTAAAAGAGGACCATGTGGGAACGTTCTGTAAATGTCACAAATATTCTCTTTGTAACGTTATTAGGTGACCATAGAATAACCTATATAGAAAGCCACATCCCCTAACCTGATTTCACCTAGTAGGACCCTAGTAGTGTTCCTGGATCAAGGATCCACCAAGTAGGACATGTTCCTGGATGTTAATTCAGAATTGCATTTTATTTGGTAAAATCATGATGGGAACATTGTTATATAAATAAAAGAGAAAGTTTTAAGAAGTTCCCTAATGTTCTGTAAAGGTTTGGGACTTTAGAGCTTTATCGGAAGCAAGCGACTCTTGCTGAGTAAGATAATTTTCAATGGATCTCCAAAATCATGAGTCACCAAAGCCAAGATGGGGGAAAAAAGGGTGCAGTGGCTGTCCTGTAAGCAGACACCAATGATTTCAGTTTGACATGAGCCTCGATCAGTAAGCAATGCAGAGAGATAAACAGAGGTGTTACATTGGTTCTCTTGGGCTCATTAAAGACCAGACGAGCTGCAGCATTCTGGAACATCTGTAGAGGTTTAAGGGTACAGCATGGGAATCCAGCTTGAAGAGCATTGCAGTAGTCCAGCCATGAAATGACAAGAGCTTGGACTAAAAGTTGTGCAGCATGATCTGTTAAGAAGTCTGGCTTTTCTGATGTAGAAAAATGAAAATCTGCATTATCGAACTGTGTTAGCAATGTGGTCTGCGATTGGTAAGTGAAGAGCTGGTTGGAGGGGTTGAGGTTGTGATGCAGGCCAGATTAACAATTGACCGCCAGGCCACCATGAAATGTCCCAGTGCTCCCTATGGTCTGTCTGCCACAGGGTCAAGGACACCAGAGTAGTGGTGGTGGAAATAAAGGAGGCGCATGATGATGATCATTATTTCCGATGGATAAATGACATCAGCCTCTACAGAACTGATCACATCCTCCACAAGAACCAATTCTGGATGAAACAGCCATACAGCTCTAACAGAGTAAAAAAAAAACAAGAAGTGGAATATGTTCAGGTAGGAGTTTTGAGTTTGTATGAAGAATTGTGTTCCATCACAGCATAACAGTTCATGCCGCCATTTTAGATTAGATTAGATTCAACTTTATTGTCATTACACATGTACAAGTACAAGGCAACGAAATGCAGTTTAGGTCTAACCAGCAGTGCAATAGCAGCAAGTGCAGGATACAGGTATAAGTTATAAAGTGCAGTTATAGAAAAACTATGGTGATATTTACAGATGGATGTACTATCAACATTATATACAGGTTGTATTAGCTATGAACAGATTTACAATAAATGAATATATGTACAGGATGCTATTAATAATCAGGAGTGTGCAGATAAACATAATTACAAATGTCCATGTGCAGTGGGTATGTACAGTTCAATAAATGAATCAGTGCAATGAATATGTGCAAACTTTAAATGTGCAAATGTTAAATAGTGCAGTGATTGTGAGGAGTATAAGTTAGAGGAATGTGGGGGGTGTATTGGGGAGGCAAAAGAGTCAGTGAGGGGCAGAGTTCAAAAGGGAGACAGCTCTGGGGAAAAAGCTGTTCCTCAGTCTGCTGGTTTTTGTCCGGGGGAGCCTGAAGCGCCTGCCGGAAGGCAGGAGAGAAAACAGTCTGTGAGCAGGGTGAGAGGTGTCCTTAAGAATACTGCGTGCTCGGCGCAGACAGTGTTTCTTCTGGATGTCCTCAATGGCTGGCAGTGTAGTCCCTGTGATGCGTTGGGCAGTTTTCACCACCCGCTGCAGTGCCTTACGCTCAGCAACAGAGCAGCTTCCATACCAGACTGTGACGCAGTTGGTCAGGATGCTTTCTATTGTGCAGCGGTAGAAGTTCACCAAGACGGCTGATGAAAGCTGGTTCTTCTTAAGTTGCCTCAAGAAGAATAGGCGCTGGTGAGCCTTCTTGACCAGGCTGGAGGTGTTGGTGGTCCAGGAAAGGTCCTTTGAGATGTGGGTCCCCAGGAACTTGAAGGATGAGACAGGCTCAACGGCCATCCCATTAATGTGGATGGGATCATGCGAGCCTGTTCGTCCCTTCCTGAAGTCCACAATGAGCTCCTTGGTCTTGCTGGTGTTAAGGAGCAGATTATTGTCGGTGCACCAGGTGGCCAGATGCTGTATCTCCTCCCTGTAGGCAGTCTCATCATTATTGCTGATTAGACCAATCACTGTGGTGTCATCTGCAAATTTGATGATGGTGTTGGATCTGTTCACAGGCCTACAGTCGATGGTAAAAAGGGAGTAGAGGAAGGGGCTCAGCACGCAGCCCTGTGGTACACCAGTGTTGAGTGTGACGGTGGTGGAGCAGATGTGGCCTGATCTAACATTCTGAGGTCTGTTAGTCAGAAAGTCCATAACCCAGTTGCAGAGAGACGTGTCGATATCCAGGTCTCTGAGTTTGATCAGTAACTTAGAGGGTATGACAGTGTTGAATGCTGAGCTGAAGTCAACAAACAGCATTCGTGCATAAGTGTTTTTATTGTCCAGGTGAGTGAGGACAGAGTGCAGTGCTATGGAGACGGCATCTTCTGTGCTCCTGTTGCCACGGTAGGCAAACTGATGTGGGTCTAGTGTGGATGGCAGAGAGTCTTTCAGATGTGCCAGGACCAACCGCTCGAAGCACTTCATGATGATGGGTGTGAGTGCTACAGGGCGGTAGTCATTCAGGCATGTTGGGCTGGAGTGTTTGGGCAGCGGCACAATAGAGGTGGTTTTAAAGCATGTTGGCACAGTTGCTAGGTTAAGCGACAGGTTGAAAATGTCTGTGAATACCCCAGTGAGCTGTTCTGCACATGCTTTGAGGACGCGCCCAGGAATACCATCTGGCCCAGCAGCCTTACGCACATTGATCCGACTCAGTGCGGTGTAGACTTCTGAGGAGGTGAGTGTGATAGTTGAGTGGTCGGCTGAGGTAGTGTTCCTGGTGTAGGGTTCTGTATTGTCTCTTTCAAAGCGGGCATAAAAGTCATTTAGCTCGTTCAGAAAGGAGACATTTGTAGCTGTGGGGGTGGACTGGCTGGGTTTGTAGTTGCTGATGGCCTGGATGCCCTGCCACATGCGCCGAGGATCAGAGTTGGAAAAGTGCTCCTCTAGCTTTAGCTTGTAGCAGTGCTTGGCCTTTTTGATGCCCCTCTTCAGATTAGCCCTGGAAGTGCTGTAGGCCTGTGCATCCCCTGATCTGAATGCAGTGTTGCGTGCCTTCAGCAGGAGGCGCACCTCCTTGTTCATCCATGGCTTTTGATTTGGGTATGTGGTGATCTGTTTCTGGGTTGTAACACTGTCTATGGTGGTGTTGATATATTCCAGAACAGAGGAAGTGTAACTGTCAATGTCTGTGTGAGAGCCACATGTGGCCTGGGAAGCAAACATACTCCAGTCTGTGTGTTCAAACCTGTCCTGGAGTGTGGAGTCCACCCCCGCTGGCCACACTTTGATGGTCCTTACTGATGGCTTCACACGGTTGACGATGGGTGAGTACTTGGGGGTGAGAAACAGACAAAGGTGGTCTGATTGACCCAAGTGGGGGAGGGGGGTCACAGCATATGCTTCAGCCATGTTTGTGTAAACTTGGTCTAAAGTTTTGTTTCCCCTTGTGTGGCAGAAAATGTTTTGATGGAATTTGGGGAGCACTGTCTTTAAGTTTGAGTGATTAAAATCCCCCGCAACAATAAAAGCAGCCTCCGGGTGAGCAGTCTGTTGTTTGCTGATGGCTGCATGAAGTTCATTCATAGCGAGCTTGGCATCAGCGTCGGGAGGTATATAAGCAGCAGTTATTATGGTGGAGGTGAACTCCCGTGGCAGATAAAACGGTCTACATTTAACCATTAGAAATTCCAGGTTAACAGAGCAATGTCTCCCAACGATGACAGAGTTTGTGCACCAAGCTTTGTTAATATAAATGCATAATCCTCCGCCTCTGGTCTTACCGGAGTCATCCGCCGTTCTGTCTGCTCGGAATGTTTGATGCTCCGTTAGCGATATAGCGTTGTCTGGTATCCCGCTGTTTAGCCATGTTTCTGTGAAAATCATGACATTACAGTTCCATAATCTTTTGCTGTGGTTGATGCGCAGTCGAATCTCATCCATTTTGTTCACCAGTGACCGTACATTGGCGAGAAAGATGCTGGGTAAAGAGAGCCGGTGTGGTGTTAGCTTTAGCTTAGCTCTTAGCCCGCCGCGCTTCCCCCGTCTTTGTTTACGTTCTCTGCGCCGCCTCCGAGCACTTCTGCCCGGCCGTGTAGGGCTGTTCGGCCCGGGTGTTCTGGCGATCTCAGGGATGAGTCGAAGATTGTTAATAAAACTGTCCGGAATGCACAATCCAATATCCAAGATTTCCTGTCGGGTGTACGATGTAAAGGCACTGCTGTTCTGCACGAACAGACCCGAAATGAGCAGGAATAATACCGCAAAATTGCAGAAACTGGAGAGACGCTGGGCTTCGCGAACTGAACGCGCCGCCATCTTGTCTCGTTTTGTGCCATTTGTGCCATTTGTGCTCATTTGTGCCCTCAACCTTTGGATCAGGGAAGTGATTTTCTCTGTTTTATGTTTTGTGGGGAATCTTTGATATTAGGGGGCCTGTTGCCTATGAAATTAATTATCTGAACGAGCCAGGTTTTAACATGACCAAAAAGAGAAGGAGGAGAAACAAAATTGTCCATTAGACTATAGTAAATGTTCCTGGTCAGCTTGGAGTGAATGTCACTGTGCTCAGCCATCAGCCAACAAGGGGTATTCCAACGCCATTCCATTCTAGGACCATATAACGATATGCTCCTCCTTGCTTTCCTTGATGGTCTAAAAGAGCATATGTTCCAGCTGGACTACAGAGACTACAGAGAACCAGAGAACCAGCCTCATTACATTGTTGTTTGGGAAAATACCAGCTTCCAATGCAGTGATCTGGTTTGTTACTGGTTAACCAGTAACCCAGGCAGGGGCGTCGCTAGACCCAATTTACTGGGGCACGTGCCCCAGTAAAAATCTCCAGTGCACCAGTAAATGCATTGTGATGTGATTTACTTCATATGCAAGTGTATTTATTAAGAGTGGTAATTCCGAAATAAAGACGTTATTCTCTATGTGCAACCGAACCAACGCTGGTGAAAGCAATGTAGTTTAATCAAAAAGCAAACTGATGCACGCAGAGAAATTGCGCCTCTCCGCGTGTGCGCCTCTCTCACGCGCTGCTCTTCTGCTGGTGCGAGTCCCGGTAGTTAACATGCGCGCCAAAAAAGCAGGCTACTTACTTGTCACGCGTCGCTCATGCGCTGTAAAACCGGCGTAACAGCCTTTTTTGTTTAGCAAGTCGACAAAAGTAAAGTTTAAACAATATGACGGTGATCTTACTAAGCATGGCTCCTGATTTTTTGTATGAAGCAAAAAGGAGGGATGAGGAGTCAGGGAGGTAAAGACTTAACGAACCTAATTCTCTGCCATGTGTCAAGTCTAAGACAACTGATAATTCTATAAAGCATCTTTTTTTATTTTATTGAATTGTCTATAGAATTTCATCCAAATGAAATTAATATTTATGCAAAAGATTTCTTAAATGATCTTAGCATATCACTCCAGTTTTGTCTAAACATTGTTTTCCAGTTACATTTAAGATTATTTAGAATAATAATTGTGTTTTATTTATAATAAATATTTCTTAAAAATTTATATATATATATATATATATATATATATATATATATATATATATATATATATATATATATATATATATATATATATATTTATTTATTTATTTATTTTTTTTTTTTTTTGGTGCCCCAGTAGAGCTTTATGTCTAGCAACGCCCCTGAACCCAGGGTTTTCTAACATCTCTCTGCCTGAATACTCTCCTGTTCTAAACCCGATAGAGAAGTTTTTTTGGCATTACAGTGCAAAGTGTATGACACGGAACCTTGTCTCTATGTTTACCACTTTTTCTCTTCAGGCCAGATGCATGGCAGAGGTGGCTCAGGCATGCAAGAGTATTTTACCCCTACTGCCTGGCTAGGGCCAATTTAGCCTGTGATGTAGATGAAATTTTCTGGCCTGACCCAGACCAAAGACAGGATGCTAGGTGGAATAATTGTGTGTGCCACCTAGCAACACCTGAGCAACTGCCTAACAACAAGTCAGAACACTGTAGCAACCGCCTAGCAACAACTTAACAGCCTAACAACCACTAAGAACACCTTAGCAGCTGCCTTAGCGGTGCGTGTTCGACGGGGCTCATGCCATCCCTTTGTGTGGGAAAAGGGAATCAAAAAGCAGCGCAAGAAAAGTCCCCGCTGCTGGCACAGTAAGGCTGCCTGAAATGGTGCGTTGTTCCTGAGAGAAAAATCCACCAAAAGTTGTAACAACTGCTTCCAAATATACGTTGGACCAAAGAGATCTCGTAGGTATCGGTCTTCCCCTTTAAGAGGGAGGGGTCACCAGCGTCACTGACACGGAAGTGGACGCCTCATCCGCCATCTTTTAAACCGCTCCACGCGGCGTGTGGGTCTCTCTCCCTCCAGCCTTGGTCTTGGACGGTCATGGCCGAATGTGCACTCTGCTTCAACGTCTACAGCCGGCTCTCGCCGCACCTGTCCGCGGTCCACAAGGTGTCAAACGCGGACGAGAAGAAGCTTTTGCTGGCGCTGGCCGCATGGACACGCGGAAAACGGCGTGCCCGGTGCCCGGCTGTCGAAGGACGCTGGCCTGCCTAGACAGACACCTGAAGCAGCACGCCGAGCTCTCCGTCTTGGCCAGGAAAGAGGCCATGGGGCGAGCGAAGCGTCAGAAAGTGGCTCGAGAGTTGCGGTGGTTGCGTCGTCCTCAGAAGTGGAACGAGAACCAGACGGCCCGGAAGCCGACCGTCCGTGCGCCGACCCCCGCTGCAGGTTCGCTACAGAGCGCATACAGGCCCAGCTCTCAGAGCTCCGCTAGCAGGTGGACAAGGTGAGGTCCACCCAGCTCGAATTCACCCGCCGCTATCAAGAGTTGAGTAGGGGGGAAGAGGGGAGGAAGAGCAGGCGGGCAAGGTCGTCTCCTGCACCGCCGGCACCATCCCCCAACCCGGCCCCCGGGCGAGGGGCGGCAACCGGGCCTCTGGAAGCCTACGATCCAACAAAGTACCCGTACCCGAACCACGCCCGCGCCTTCAGTTGTGTATGGTTACGGCACTTTTCTGTTGGGCTGCTGGGGGTATGTCATCAAGGCTGACTTTTGACTTTCGCCCCCGTTCTGCAGACCTGCTTTTGGAAGAGTTCGAGGGTTTCCAATTGGGAAGCGAGCCCACCGGCCGTCTGCGGAACAACGTCGCCTCCAAACTGGCGAGGGTCAAGACCTTCCTAGGCTACATGGCGAAAGGCCACGCGGACCCAGAAACCTTGTCCTTCCTCAACCAGCCGGCGCGCATCCGAGCTTGGTCTGCTTTGCTAGGCCAAACGGGCATGGCCGAACCTACTAGGCAGCACTACCTGAAGAACGTCGCACAGTTCCTAGATTATCTCTGAAACCCCGCCGGCCTCCTGCCGCCTCTCCAGCACCACCCTGGTGCTGGTTCACAGGGAGCTTCGAGCTCTCATTCGCTGCATACGCCGCCGCGTTGTGGTACACGAGGTAAGAACCAAGTAGGCGAAAGAAGGCCGACTCATCTCCAAAGCCACCCTGCTACGCTGTCACCGGACCGCTGGAAGAAAAATACCTGCCCTTCTAGGTGAGTGTTTGGTCTGCCGGTTGGCGTTTCCACCACCACTTGTGGAAACGCTGACCTTTCCGTTCTTCCCTCTTCTGTTCCGGGGCACCAGCGGCTCTCGATCAAACGAGCCACGTCAGCGTACCCCACCTTAATCCTTGAACAGGGGGTACGCTGACGTGGCTCGTTTGACCGAGAGCCGCTGGCGCCCCGGAGCAGAGATCGTTTGACCGAGAGCTGCTGGCGCCCCGGAGCAGAGATTATCTTTTTGCCTTGGGGCACCAGCGGCTATCGCTAAGGTAAACCATTGGTGGTGTAACAAGGTTTGTTGGAAAAGTCTAATCCCTTACTGCCTTCCGTCAGACGGCCTCGGGTCCAGCCCAGACACCAGGCAGCAGTGGCGCTTCTATAGTTTTCTGTCCGGCTACCTGACCTCCATCACAGGCCATCGCTGTGGGGTATTCCAGAACCTGACCATCCAGGAGGTCGAGGAGGCCTCCAGAAGCCCGGACGAGTCTGCCTATGTCATTAACGTGAGTGTAACTTTGCGGGTGGGGGCCACCAGTGGTAGGCACTCACTCATCTTCTCTCTGCTTGTCCAGATCACCACGCATAAGACAAACAGAGCCTTTGGCGCGGCCCAGTTGTCTCTCAACAAGAAAGAATACAGCTGGTTCCGGAGGTTCTTGCAGCTGCGGGGAGCCCGGGGGGAGCCAGGCCTCCTATTTTTTTTTTACATACAGACCCAGTCCCTGTCGAACCCTGAACAAATATTTTCAATCTGCGTGGACCAGCATGGGGCTCCCCGGCAAGCCCACCTTCACTGACGTCCGAACTGCCATGGCGACGCACGTGAGTATCTATGCCAGTGACTGCCAGCGGCTTTGACCCCAAAAAGTCTCTGTCTGTCTGTCTCTGACGCAGGCAAAGAATTCACATTCTTCCGAGGATCGCAGGAAGGTGGCACAATTCATGTGCCACAACACCTTAACCTCAGATAAGTTCTACGTACTTCACCTCGGCCCTCTCCAAGCACGTGAGCGCCGCAGACTCTTCGAGAGGGCCTTGGTGGAGGAGGAGAAGGAGGAGAAGGCAGCGGGCAGAGAACGCCACTCAAGGAAGGGGCGCAAGAGGACAGAGAAGCAACAGAAGACTCTGAATCTTCCTGAATAAATATTTAACAATAAAGGTCATTTGGTGTTCAGTGTCTTTATTATTCCTCTGTCTGTGTGGTAAAAAAATAGCTTCAATCGGGACAAATAATCCCTATCTCCTGTGTTAAAAGTGTCGCGTGAGACGGCCGGGTTCAGGTTCAGCCTTGGCTAAGTCCCAATTGGGACAAATGATCCCTGTCTCCTGTGTTTAAAGTGTCGCGTGGGATGCCCGCGTCCAGGTTCAGCCTTGGTTGATAGCCCATCGGGACAAATAATCCCTTTTTCAACACAAGGAGGTGCCAGGCTGGACGAAACTGTCCAGGTCTGCGCCGCCGTTGAATGGCCATATGGCCCATGGTCCAACTCTGGGTATTTGCAGGCATCTCCCGGGATGGCTCGGTCCTTTGGGCTGCATAAAGAGGTTGGAAGAGGGCTGCCCAAAAGCGGGGGTTAACTTCTGTGAGGAATCTGATTTGCTGACGGCATTGAGGCTTATCCAAGGTTGATAAGACTTTGCTGCTTGTAAGTCATGTGTTGCTGAACAGAATGCTACAAGACAAATTCACAAAGTAACAGGTCTAAAAATGTCTTGAAAATGTAAAAAAAAATAAAAAATCCCTAATAAAAGGAATTCTACTTAAGTTGCCAATAAAGATGGTAGCAAAATATTCAGAGTCTCTCCTAGATGTAATAGAGGGGGATGTGATTGGGCCAGGATACCATTCTTTAGTGAAGCAGTTGTGAAGCGATCTATGACACCGAAAATAAAAAAATGAAGACATCAGACTGATGACTCAGACATGGATGAAATTCCTCCACGATATGTATGGATGCATTAACTGGCATGTAAAATTCCTGCCACTGGGAGAGACCTCTGAAAGCCAGGAGGAAAAGAAAGAGAAACTGAAGATGATGGCTCATCAAACTGATGCATACACAGAGGAAGTCAGACATCTAATGAAATTGACTTTCTACACTCAACGTAACCAAGTCAATCAGGGGAAGAATATAAAATGCCTCCTGGAGTATTGGCCATATTGGTTTAATGAGCTTGGCATGGCAGTTCACTACAAGGAGCTTACTAGAATTGGTCTAAATAAAACTTTCACACGGAATCTGGACTTGAAGGGCAAACGACTTTTAAATTACTTCAGTACTGTTAGTGTGAACAAAAAAAAAAGTTCCAGCAGGACTTAACAAAATTTAAAGTGATGAGGGGATAGCTAAGTGGTTGCTCTGAATATGTGAAAGAGATGTTGATGCTTTTGCTTTACTACTTTAATGAGAAAGAAGATGCTGTGTTCTGTTAGGTGGAGGACACATGCCTCGCAGAGGAAGTAGAGGTGGACAAGGCTAATCACGGCCTGCAGTCAGATTTCAGATGACCCGCAGATTCCATCTTATAATGTGCTAGCTCTGTCAGAATAAATAAACCATACCACTTAAAAAATGTAATTTATTCATTTACCGCTTGATGTAATGCTATCTGCCTCTGCACCTGTGCCGCAAATTTTTCTCCGCTTAATAGTGCCATGGCGACTACATAAAAAAGAAAGGTTGACAGTGAGGACTGCTGCTTTCAGGAGTGGTGGAAATTACAATCATTCTCTACTGAAAATTGCAATTGTGTTTGTCTAATTTGTAACGAGACGGTTGCCTTGTTTAAGAATTTCAACGTTAAGCGCCATTACGAAACTAAACATGCTAAAATATAAGACAAGCTAACAGGGAGTGAGCTTGCTGAAAAAGTGAAACAACTCCAAGTTGCTCTGGCATCGCAACAGCGATTCTTCACGCAGGCATGTGAGTCATACGAAAACATCACCAAAACCAGCTACGAAGTGGCCATGTTAATAGCTAAACATGGAAAACCTTTTACTGAAGGTATGTTTGTCAAAGACTGCATCATGACTATAGTTGAGAACATTTGCCACAAGAGAAAGCAAGAATATATGAATGTTTGCTTGGCACGAAACACGGTGGCATGGAGAGTTGAGGACAGAATATCATTAGATATTCTGAGACAGCTAGGGGACAGAGGAGTGGCTTTTGAATATTTCTCATTAGCCTGAGATGAAAGCAATGATGCATCTGACACTGCACAACTTCTGATTTTTTTAGGAGGAGTTGATAACAATACGAACATGTCAGAGGAGCTGCTTGACCTCAAAAGCCTTAAAGGGCAAACCAGAGGAACAAATTTATTTGTTTCTGTTTGTGAAGCTGTCGATTATATGAAACTACCATGGAGTAAAGTTTCTGGGATCGTTACAGATGGCGCGCCTGCAATGGCTGGTGAGCGAAGTGGATTGTCCACTCTGATCTGCAATAACGTCAGCGAAAAAGCAGGTAGCACCTTCACTGTATCATTCACCAGCAGGCTCTCTGCGCCAAACATCTCAAATTTGAGGATCTTGTGAAACCCGTGGCAAAGGTAATCAGCTCTATTTGCTCAAAAGCTTTACTCCACCAACAGTTTCAGCAGTTTTTGCGTGGCATTCAGGCTGTTACATGTCCATTTATTTATTTATATATTTATTTATTTATTTCTGTTACTTTGTCGCCCTCTAGGGTTTTGTTGCTGTCTCTGTATTAAGTAGGTTTCGTCTACACCTGTGGATCCTTGACCGTCGGCGATATAAGGAATTCATGATGCAGTGTTTCAGTGACAGGGATTTGAGCGGCCGTCCAGAGGCAGAGTTGTGCTCCATTCTGTGTTTAGCCCTAGTTTGTTGTGTTTTCTCCCCACACTTCATTTACTTTTGGTTGTTCTGTTAATAAAACCCCTAGACCAATCCATTTGTGTTTTCCTTCATTTGATGTTGTGACCATGGTCGTAACATTAATTGGAGGCTCGTCCAAAAGTTTCGATTAAGCTTTTCAGCTGTTCAATGTGGGAGGAAAGCTGTGTGGCCACCCCGTTCATTTCGTGATTTGTCTGGATATATTTTCGTGTGAGTGACCACTTGCATCCCATGTGTGAGTATTTGCCCCATTTAAACTAGTCGCCGGGTAGGTTGTGGACCTGCCACTTTGTTATTTTGCCTTTCTTATTTTTGTTGTTATTTGGAGTGTGGGTACGCTTCAGAGCACCTGCTGCTGATCTATCAATTGTGTCAGTATGCAGTTTTCATGATTTCAGCATTTAAAGTCACCTCGAGCCCCTAACGCCATTGAAGACTAGGGAAATAATTTTGTTAAATGGGGTAAATACATTAGTTTTTTGTGGGATTGCATTTGGTTACAGATTTTGTGAATTTAAATCGATAACTTTTAAATTTTGTGTAATTCGTAGGCCTAGCTTTAGGATAGCCTGGCTGTGTGTGCGATTAAGGTAGCTAAATTAATTTTGTTGATATTTTTGCTTATTCAGGTAAGTTTATGCTCTTTCATTTAGATTACTTAATGGTTTAAATATTTGTAGACATTTAGTTTAAAATATTTATCATTAAAACCATTATTTTATTATTTTTGTGAGCATAACTGTGTACGTCGAGGATGGCGTCTATAGCAGACACATTTCGGGAGTCTCCTTCTGAAGAACTGCTTTTATTGTGCACAAAAGAGCAGTTATTGCAAATTAATCGAAATTGCTCCATGACATGACTTTGAAGGAAACTTTACGAAATTGGTTAAAGGGTTATCTGGTGGAATTGGGCGTTAAAGAAATGCCTACAGAGACTGTTAGTCTTGTGGAAGAAGTGGCTGATCCTTCAGTAAGTGAAAACACTATCCATTTGAGAGATTTGGCATTAAAAGAAAAAGAAATTGAGTTAGAAAATGTCAAATTAGAGTTGCGAAAGCGTGAAATCGATCAGCAATATGCACTAAAGCGTATGGTATTAGAGATGAGTGGAAAAATTGTAGTCTCTAATGAATTTGACATTGGTCGAAATCAGAATATGGTTCCTCCTTTTTGTGAAGGATGTTGAGAAATATTTTTGTCACTTTGAGAGAGTCACTGCTTCTTTGAAGTGGACGGAAAATGTTTGGTCACTGCTGCTGCAGTGTGTATTAACCAGTAAAGCACAAGAAGCATACGCTACGTTGTCTATTGAAGAAACAGTAGACTATAAGCTAGTGAAAGCTGTCATATTGAGAGTGTGGGAATATAAATTTATATTATCTATATATATATATATATATATATATATATATATATATATATATATATATAACTGGTGCGACAGACCCTAAAATGTCTTGGTTTTTCTGAGCCCTGACTGTCTCCAAAGTAATGCAAATGTCAGTTTCACAGTATGGCTATGTCTATTGTTTTTTCTTTTCGGTCAACTGGTCAGATGCGACAGGTCTCCAGAACATAATTTTGCACACTGTTTTCTGCCTTTGTCTTAGGGTGAAACTTTCAGTTAGAAGAAACCCCTTTTATGTGTTCAGTAGCTGGGCAGGTTTCATCCACTCTGCAGACTTACATGCTGATGAGATCAGGCCTGAAAAGGCAGTTTACCCTGCCGACAACACTTTATTTGCATGCTTTGTTTTAGAATGTATAAAAAACTAGTGCTTGCTGTACAGTTAAGAGTTTTCTTTCGATGACGCCACAGCCACGCTGAGTTCTTCTTATTAAAGGATTCTGCTTTGAAGACAGTTTTGTTGCAAACTGTTGTGAATTTCTCTAGTCTGGCTCAGGGCACCAAACTGTTGTGAAATTCTAAGAAGAGCCCAAAAAACCAGGGAGAACTTTTGGTTGTCTTCAAAGCAGAATCCTTTAATAAGAAGAACTCAGCGTAAAAAACTCTCAACTGTACAGCAAGCAAATATTTAAATATTTAATTCCAAATCATTTATTTTAATATTCAAGTTAATGTTTAGATTTCAAATGATCATGACAACATATGTCATGTGTACATGCAACATATATCAAAATTGATCAAAAATGGTTTATATAAATATGATGACATATAGCCTATATTTATGAGGTCCAAGCAACATTTACAGGTTTTTATGAATAGGTTACTATTTGTTAATACTTCACATTTAAGTACAGCAGTTTTTTTTTTTTACTTTTACTTTTTACTTTACACTTTTTTATACCTTTAAGCACAGTACAGTGTTAATGTTCAAACTATTTATAATGATTAAAGTGGCTGACAATAATGAATATTCTTAATAATAGGAATTAATCTGCCTTATCATTATGGTGGTACTTGGAAAGACAATTTTTTTCCGAGGTGGTACTTGATGAAAAAAGTTTAAGAATCACTGTCATAGAGAATTTAAATTATTTGGAGGACAGACTGGAGACAACAGCTCTGACATCAGCTACAACAGTTTCACTAAACCGATTAATGAGGGCCTTAAAGAAGAATTTACAAAAACGGAAGTTGTTAGGTGCGTACTGAGAATTGTCAATCCTGCCACCTTTAGAGATATGCTTATGCTAAAAGATGAACTGTCAATTTTTGAACTTCAGTGCTTTCTGAGGTCCCACCTTGGGGAAAAAGCAGTAACTGAAATGTTCTAGAAGCTAATGTGTGCAAGGCAAGCTGAACAAGAATCACCCTAACAGTTTCTGTACTGTGTGAATAGACTTAAGAAAAATTCATCTTTCAGTCATAACAGGCCAACACAGACATTTCATACGACCCAGAGACTATACAAGAAGTGTTCCTTCACACAATCTACCAAGGTTTAGGTGTCAAGTATGCAGACTTAAGGCAAAGATTAAGACCCCTTACTTTAAACAACAATGTCGCTGACGAAGAAATACTTAGTATAACTATTGACGAGAATGAAAATCATTGTAGGTTAGGTCAGGTAACTCATCAAAAGCACAAGCCAAGAGTGCTGTACAAAAGGACAGAACACTGCCCAAATAATTCAACACTTTAACTGATATGGTGGCCAACTTAATGGAACTGACCACTTTTTTCTCACCCCCAGCCACTCAGAATCCTTCCTACTCCAACTCAAATCCCTTCCCCCAACAACTGTAAAACCATCTCCCTCAACCCCCCAGCAACCAACACATAGCTCCTTCAAAGGTTTGGACATCGAGCAGTTGGGTGCCTGAAGTGGACAAGGAAAATGGGAAACGGTCTCTATTGAGAGACAACCAGAGGCAAGTACAGATCCTCGGTCCCACCCTGTAAAGCCTGCTTCGACACATCCTGCAAAACAACACACCACACATCAGAATCAGCAGCTTAGATGTCATGAGAAGGAACCCCATATATACTTATGTCAAAGCACCACAACATGTCAAGTTCCTCTAGTAGGTAAGAAGAGTTCTTTAGAGTGTTTGATTAGTGGCTACCCCGTAACTGTATTATTTGACAGATGCTGCAACAAACAGACTGTACCCTAGCCACAGTGAGGGTTGGCAAAGACAATGTTACTATCCCAGTTGGAAAAGCAGTTCAAGTATGGTGCAGGGTACCTCAGAACTTTGACAACACCGACCCCTTTGTCCTGTATGAACCTGTTGAAGATAATGTTGCTTTAAAACATTTGAGCATAGGAGAGGGACTATTAGGAGTTAACATGACACAGAGACCTTATATCAAGATCCACATATCCAATCACTCAAAAGATGATGTGCTCTAGCCAAAACGGACAGTGCTGGGAACAATCCAACATGTTGCCAAACTAATTGAAACAGAAGCACCAGAAACAACCTCAAACCAACCTAAACCAATCACAATATCAGCTACAGTGATAGACAAAACCACCCCACCTTGTGATCCTCTAACTGATCCCTGGCTGCCACCAGTTAACATTAGTCACCTCAGTTCAGACCAACAAAAGTCAGTTGAAGAGTGTCAGGCGTTCTCTTGTGACAGTGGCGAAATAGGTTGTATTCCCTCACTACAAATAGAAATCAGACTTAAGGATGACATACCAGTCCAGAGAGCCTATGCATCGATCCCAAAACCTCTTTACAGAGAAGTCAAGGAGTATATCTAAGAACTGTTAGTTAAATGGTGGGTTGTAAAATCTCATTCCCCCTATGCACCCCCTATCATCTGTGAGAAAGAGGGATGGAACACTACGCTTGTGCATTGACTACCACCTCCTGAACAACAAAACAGTCCCAGATAAAGTTCTCAAGGCTTACAATGCCATGGAGTCAAACTAAAACCAGAAAAGTGTGAGGAGTTCCGCAAAGAGGTTCGGTATGTTGGTCGCCTAGTGTCTGTGGAGGGAGTGAAAGTGGACTCTAAAGATATTGAGGCTGTGCAAGCACTCAAACACAGGAAGTCCCAGACAGTAGATGTCAGACAACTCCAGGGATTCCTAAGTTACTAATGGACCTATGTGCAAGACGTCTCACGTATTGCAAAACCTCTGTACAACTTGCTTCAAGTCAAGACTGACATGTCACACACAAAACCAGCCAGAGGCAGAACAAAGCATCCCCAACAGTAATTTCGAGCTCCAATACAATGGAAAAGAGAGCACCAAGATATCCTTGAGTCCTTAGTTGACATGTTGACCCAGCCACCAGTCAGCCAATCCTGACTTCACTTGCCCCCTTTAAATGTCATACAGATGCATCACAGAAAGGTCTGGGAGCAGATTTGTATCAGAATTAAGACAACAAGATCAGGGTAATAGGTTACGGGTCACACACTCTAACACCTGCTGAACAAAACTACCACTTGCGCAGCGGAAAACTAGAGTTTTTAGCCCGCAAGTGGGCAGTTTGTGACAAATTCAAAGGTGATCTGTTCTATGCACCCCATTTTATCATCTTCACAGATAATAATCCCCTAAACTGTGTTTTAAGCACAGCTAAGCTAAATGCTGTTGGACACCACTGGGTAGAACAACTTGCTGACTTCTGCTTTGATATAAAGTATTGCCAGGGGAAAGTCAACATTGATGCAGATGTGCTGTCTCGCTGTCCACTTGACATCAATATCTTCATAAATGAGTGTTCGGAGGAACTGTCACAAGACGCAGTCAATACAGTTTGTGAAAGGAATAGGAGGGCAAAACAAGGAGATGTACCATGGGTTGCGGCTCTCTACCTTTCCTCAGATCAACCCCCCATCAGTTATGACGAATTAGTCCAAAAGCAACAGGCAGATCTGGTGATTGGGAAAGCCCTAGAAATGATGGCAAATGACATTGCGAATCAGAAGAGAACTGAGCTAAAGCTGACATTAACACCAAAATCGATTATACATAGAGAATGGCCTCCTGTACAGGAAGACCACAGAACGGAAACAGCTGGTCTTGCCCTGTTTATTAACAGGTAGCTCTCACACAACTCCATAACAACATGGGCCACATTTGCATAGAGAAAGTTTTGAGTTTGGCTAGGGAGCATTTCTATTGGTCTTTCATGAAGTGAGAGATTGAGGAATATGTCACGAGGAAATGCCCCTGTATTACACAAAAGAAACTGACAACACATGAAAGAGTAACCATGGGCAGCATAACATCTAATGCCCCACTTGAACTAGTTTGAATTGACTTCCTCCTCTTAGAGTCTTGTAAGAGTGGCTTTGAATATATTCTAGTTTTAGTATAGGAGTAATTGCTGCAGTTTTGAAGGAAGCAGGAACAGTTTCAGTGGAAAGAGACGAGTGGATAATGGCTGAAATGAGAGGGATGAGAAAAGAGAGATAGGCCAGAACAGTGGGGAGAGGATCTAAAGGAAGATGACTTAGATTTGGAAATAAGTTTTGAAATTTCTAAGGTTGTGGAAAGTTGAAAAGAGGGGAATAAATTTTCAGGTTGTGGAAGTTTAGATATGATGCTCTGAGAGGATTGTGAATCACAGAGCTGGAGAATGTTAGGGATTTTTTTCGATAAAGAAGGTAATGATAGAATTACAGAAAGCTGTTAAGTGAAGGTGAGATGGTAGTCAGTCTGAGGCGTTAATGATAGTTTTGCACAGTGAAAGCAGAGATTATTACCTTCATTGGAACATATAAGATTGGAGAAATAGTTGGATTTGGAGTTATATAGTTCTTACATTGTAGGATGTGGTTTTTATGCATTTCTTTGTGAACATCAAGACTAGTTTTCCCAAAAAGTCTTTCAATTTGCCAACCTTCGGCTTTCATGAGCCAAACTTCTGGTGTAAACCTGAAAATACCTGAAATTTCTTTTGATATTCAAAATGCTGTTTTATTGGAACTCGTGTTTAGATTGTGTTCTTACCATCTTATGTGTTTTAATGTGTAATTTTGTTTTAATGCTGTAAAGCACTTTGGGCAGGCCCCTGGTTGTAATAAGGTGCTATATAAATAAAATTTATTTATATATTATATAAACAAGAATACATCAATTAATAACTTTAAGTTTTGGAAATACATTTTAATTTTTAGTATATTTTTTTGTGCCTCGTTTATCTCATCAAATGTTATGAACACAAATGGCACCCTTTTCATAGAATGACTCAGTATATTTGGTATTCAATGCATACAGAAAATGTGCATATTATAATATATATTATATACATAATAATAATAATAATATATATATATATATATATATATATATATATATATATATATATATATATATATATATATATATATATATATATATATACATTATATGTGCATATATATAAATACTGGATACTGCAGAAATAGTACTAGTAGTATGTATGTATGTAGAGTAGTATGACAGTATGGCATTTTAGCCCCAGTTTGAAAACACTCACTAAGTCAAAAACCCTAGCACTGGAGGCATGTACAGTAGGCCTACTGACAAATATTTCTGTGTGACAAGGTGCAGTCTGAACTTTGGAATTTATACTTTTTATTTTAGAGAAATGTAATAAAGATAGTAATAAAGCCAATAAGCAAAACACCTATGTTTTTAATTCAAAGCAAAAAAAGTGTGATTTTTCCCATAGCTTCCAGGTTTCAACAAATAAACTAGCATTTCTCAGGCAATGTCCCCATATACTTAATATACCTATATAACTTAACAAAACTGAACTTCAACCATAAAAACTGGACTAAAGTGGTTTGAATTTACTAGAACTTTATCTGTGTTCAGCTGCAACACAATCTACATTGTAAAATTGCTATAGAAATAAAGATAAGTATAAACTTTGATAGTATTTGTTTTTCCTACAATAGATGTCAATGGTCACAGGTTTCCACAATAAAGACAAACACAATAAAGAAACTCATAAAGGTTTGGAACCAGTTGATGGTGAGCAAATAGTGTAAATTTTTTGTATATAGTGTAACGTTTTTTGGCCAAACTATCACTTTAACATGCGCCAGAGTTTTTTTTTTTTTTTCATGTTGAAAAAACTCCTAGTCTGAACAATGGATAACTTAAATTAGCTTGTATCGCTAAACTTCTCTGGCTGATCAGAGGGTAAACAAACAAAAGAAAAAAAAATAGCATGTAAGGCTTTACTTCTCTGTCTGAGGATAAACTTTTACTTCTCTATTAAAATAGAGTATAACTTTTTGTCAAACAAACCCTGCAACTGTTAATCAACAAAAGTGTTTTTTTTGGCCTGAAAGTTTCACCCAAAGACAAAAGCAGAGTCGTTAGCATTTGCATTACTCTGGCTTAGCCTGTAGTCAGAAAGACAAAGGTAAATGTCCCTCATGGCTGGGCTGTTAATGAAATGATATAATCAAAAACCAAAGAATATAACTTTTCAGTTATATGTAGATTATTGTTCATTTGAAACTAGATTATCTAAATTGATATTTCCACAGTTCCCCCTTTGAGAGTTATTTAAAAACTCTCACAAAATATAAATTTAAACCTTCCTAAATCCATTTAATGGCTCAAGTTATAGGCACATTTAACTTATTCTGTCATTTTCAATATCTATGTAGATGTAAGTGTAGATTTCAAAACTGTTCACACGTTTATGAAAATCAGTTGTAATGTCATAAATCCTACATGAAGACACAAAAAATCATGTAGTTAAACTGCAGATGTCTGAAAGTCCATGGCTTGTGAATAGTGTGCAGTTTTTTGTGAGGTCTGTTTATTGTGGTTCTTCTCCAGCGCAGAGTTGATCGGATGACTTCCTGTCATTCATGGATCTCTGTAGTGATGCTCTGGATCAGAGTGTTTCTTGAGAAGATGCAGTGTTTATGTGTTTACCTGCACACAAGAAAAGAAGGAAACAGCAGACCAGCAGTATTCAAGCTTAGACTTGTATGATCATAAAGTTCATGCATCTAGTTATTCAGGTGATCGTATAGTGGTTGTGTTAAGTTGATGATCATATAGTGATGTGTATTTTCTGTCTCCTAATCTTAAAGTTATGACACCTATAAAACAGTGAGGGGAGGATGGACTAATAGATGGGGAAAAAGGGAATCTTCACCACAGGGTGCGGCCCCTGAAGCCTATCAGTTATATGTAGATTATTGTTCATTTGAAACTAGATTATATAAATTTATATTTCCACAATATAAATCTGGTGCCAGGAAAGCACAAATTGGGTACAGTTGGCCCGAAGAATATGTCCTCTCCACAGCCAAAATTAGTCGCGGCTGGACCGCACAAATGCACAACCCCAGCAAACATTTGAACGTCTGATGATCGTTGAAAAAATATCCCTCCGACACAATGCGTCATGGTTGAAAAATATATCCAGAATAGGAATTGAAATGATGTCACGAATAGGGTCTGTCTGCGGACTGCAAGACGGGCAAACATGAAGGGGCCTTAGGGGCATAACTTGTAGTATGTTAGAGCCGTAACTTGAAGTTATAAAGAAATGTCAAAACTGTTGTCAGCAAGATGGCCCTGTACATAAGTTATTAACGTCTACACCTGCCACAACCCTAAACCCAACCATCATCTTTATCAATGTCTACTCTTTCCCCAAACCTAAACCCAACCATAGTTATTAATGTCTACACCTACCCCAACCCTAAACCCAACCATCACAGTTATTAATATACAGCCGCAAGTTGCGGAGGCTTTCATACTTGACATGCTCACATTGTACTGTTATTTACAACCACAAGGGGCGACGCCGAGTAGGCTAATTGTCATGACAAAATGGATTAATTTTAATATTTAGTTTTAATAGCTAAAAATGTAGGAGAGCAGGAAAAGCACAAAGCAGTGTGAGAGGCTTTAATCGAATGGTGTTGCACTATTCATATGCAAATTGTCCATGGAATCCTTCATACCTCTACAAGAATAAGTGCTAAGGAATGCAGGGAATCCCTGCTCTTCTGTTTGAAGTAGATAAAGGATTGTGAACCTTTACAGCATGGATCCTGTATTTCAAAACAGCAAATAGCACAACAAACAGCAAGAGCAAACATATGGCATTCGTCATTGGTCAAAGGATTGATATGGTCGGTTTGAATTCTTCTCAAGCAAAATGCCCTTAAATTAATATAAATAAAAAGATGGTCATGATCAAGACAAAATAAGAGCAAACAAGCTCTTTACATAATATCTGGAAACAGCAAAAAAACTATTGCTTTACAACAAAATCAACAATAGCTGGTTAAGAGTATCAGCAAAATATTCAGCGTAACCAAATACAGTAAATTAAATTAATCAATGTACAAAGACAATTACAATTGCATTTAAATAGATTAAATACAAAGTGAAAACTAATAACATTTGTTGCAGAGAAATAAATAATGTTACAAAAGCAACAATATTTCAGTATTTTGTATTTAATATCTTAATTTACATTTTGAAATAACTTGTTGGAACAAATAATAAGTAACTGGTTAAATATTTGAAAGAAACCAAAATAACAAAACAAGACGAAAAGTCTATAGTTACGATAAAGTCTGATTAAAAAGACTTTAATAACATGTAAAATGTGAACTTGACTATGTGTGTGAAGATTTGAAAGTTGTTCTCTGTGTGTAGTGTTTCAGCTGAGGCTGTTTGTTTGTGTAAGCATGCTCCTAACAAAGGGTGGAAGGTTTTCGACAGTGCTTTAAAATTTAGACCTGTTGTATCAGGGAGCCAGCATGGAATTTGAATATGGGATGTGAATATGATCTGGCTCAAAATACTTTTAAATGAATGTTTTTAGGAGCATAATAAGGTGCAATGTTCAAGGCTGAATCCTGTAAGAAAGCATTTTCATAGTTACTGCAATTATTACACTGTATCCCAAATTTTTCCTAAAGAGATGACATATATGAATTTGAGTGCTATCTGTAAGGATATTAAACAATCAATGTCAGTTTTCAAAAAAAAATTATTGAAAAGCTCATGAAAAAATGGGTATCATCTTTGGTCACAATTGTGACCGGTGGTAGAACACAGGGAGTCTAGGTCTATAGTGTAAATGCATGTACAAAAATAAAAATCTCCGGCCAGTAATTAGTTTAAAGACTGATTTAACTTGTTGAAATTAGTTTTATTCCATTAACAAGAAGTAAACATTGACTGGCTCAGTTTCCAAAATAACAAAATAGCAATCTTATCAAGCAGTTGAACACAAATATTCAAGTGAAATGATGACAAAAAGACAAATTATATGAACAAACGGAAATAAATACCAAGCTAGCATAATTCACATGGCTCAAATCCAGCTCACACCAGACACTTACATTCTACCTCACATACCGCATGGAATAATGGCACTTGGGCGGTCCACTCCTGTTTGTCAGATCTGGGTCGCAAATATGCCAAAACAATACCACACTTTAGCCAGAATTCAAACAAATGAACCAGAACTGACCCTATTCTTAGCCACCGTTTGCTTTTATTCTGGCCCAGATCTGGCCTATACTTACAGTACATCCAGACCACTTACTGAATGGAATGATGGCTCTAGGGTGGTCCGCTCCAGTTCATGTTCAAGTTAAGAGTGAATTGAAAGAAATAAAAAATAGTTCAGAAATGGTAAAAACACACTGAGACCTCAAGAATCCGACCTTGTACCTCAACAATGGTAACAATTAAAATATTTCATGCTACAATGCATGAAATGTAAAGTGGTCCACATATGTTTTAAGATAACTGGGCCACATTTGCCATATCTCTGGGCCACATTAGGCTCAAAGCCAGATTAGCCAAAGCTTACTCTTCTGAATATTTGCCAAAAGTGGCCCACATGTGTTTTAAGATAACTGGGTCACATTTTCCATATGTTCTCTGGGCCACTTTAGGCTAACAGCCACATTAGCCAGAGTTTACTGCACCGAATCCTTGCCAAAAGTGGCCCACATATGTTTTAAAATAACTGGGCCACATTTGTCATATTTTCTCTGGACCATTTTAGGCACACAGCTGCATTAGCCAGAGTTTACTGTTCACAATATTTGCTACAAGTGGCCCACATATGTCTTAAGATAACTGGGCCACATTTGCACCTTTACATGTAAGCCATTTTAGGTTTAGACCCAGATTACCCTAAAATGACTATGTCACATTTTTGCCAACTGTGGCCCACATTTGTCCTCAGTCATTCGGGCCAAATCTACCATTTTCCACATGGGCCACATTCAGATTACTTTTTGCCTTAAGTGCCTTAAATGGCCTATATATGAATTTGAATCTTTGGCCCCCTTTTGCCATTGTACAGGTGGGCCACTTCAGGCTCACATTCATTTTGTCTGGGCCGAAGATAGACCATCAGTGCCGCATAAATGCCTAAAGTGGCCCACATTCGTATGCTATCTGGGTAGCATTGTAATGAAAAAAAAGGGATAAATATTAAAATATAATAAATAAGCAAATGATGAAATATAAGCCTATGGTAAGAAACATGTAACAATGCCTAGAAAGATGTAACAATACATTAATACAAATCCATTCACAAAATGTGTGCTGGTGTGTTAATTAGATGACATCTCCCTCAAACATGTAGGAATTATTACAAAACAATCACAACTGTGTAGTGGTTGAACTCATTGAACTTATGGATTAGGTGACTCCTCTAGACATTATGGAACTTTTTGAAGCACTCAATGTGCATTGGCCTGGGACACTTGTCACAGTAAAATGTTTTGCGACCGTCACAGACTAACACAGAATAACATATCGTCACCTTGGAATTATAAGGTTCTATCTGCATTCTGAATGATTTTGAGATTTTAAGCTTTAAAGTTTTTGCATTTGTTTTTTAAATAAAAGGCCTTAAAATGTAAACAACTAATAAAAAAACATGCCATAATGTAAATAAGTTGTTATTTAAAAAGAATGTGTCAATAACTAAATTTTGATAAAAATGTCAGATAGAACCTTATAATTCTAAAGTGACAATATGTCGGACATAGTGTTATACCACTGGTCAAGATTGTGACCGTCTTCAATTATCAGCAGTTTGACAACAGAAAATAACAATGTAATAATATAATTTTAATATGTATGTATGTATAGATAACCCTTTCACGATGATGCATGCACAAGATGTATTGCCTATTTAAAAATTTACTTAGAAAACTTACCTGTCATATCTGAGCTTTGACATTATTCTTCCATTCAGATGGCAGTACTAGGAAATTAATGTTTTCATGTCAACCCAATCATGTTAGACCTGCCCTGAACTCATTTAGACATCTTAAATTTTCATTATATATAAACATGTGCTTTATAATAAGAGTTGCTTTTTAATACTATAGAAAAATATGCAGGCAAAAATTGTGGTCACAATTGTGGGATTAAATATAATTAATTTTAGCATACAGCTAATTCCATTTTTATACATGCCATGCGGTCTAGAATGCATCTGTGGCCTCTACAACCTCAGACCTAAGTGTTTTTTTACATTTACCATAAGAAAATCATGTTTAAAAGAAATACTCAGTCCATGTGTATATTTGGTATCACAAATAACCATTGTGTTATATGGCTATGAAAATGTTTATAACACAATAACAAATTTGGAAATGCAAACAGGATCAGTAAATATTTACTTTAATGCTTTTAAGCTGCTGCAAATTTGCCAGCAAAGGAAGTTAACGGTTGCAGGACTTGTATTAACAATGCAGTTAGTTCACTAAGAGTGTTATTAACAAATGAGTTTGTTACGTGAAGACCAGTGATTTTTGCTCCTAAGTGATTTCTGTTTTTTCAGAAAATAAGGTGGTCTTCCCTCTCCCAATGTCCAGCATTTGTCCTCTCTATGGCCTATTTTATTTTATACAGGATATGCAAAGCCTGTTTTGTTCGCCTGAGTGTTGATTGCTGTGATAATCTGTGGTTTGAGGATTTTTAAGACTCTCTAATGCATCCACACCATGCGTCTTGGCTGCTCTATTTTGGTGCTGCATCACCTTAAGTACTGAAACAGGCAAACCTTTTTTGAGCTACAGCCTCTGAACAAATAATTTCAGATTTATTACAAATAACTTAATCTAAAAAGTGAACATGCTTTTCAATCCCATCGCTGTTAAGCATTTTGGGAGACACAAACTTCTGTGCTTTTAGCATAGCTTTTAAATATGCAATGGTGTCTTGGATTTCTGCATTTTTCAGCCAGGGCTAACTGTTCAGCTAGTAAATTATCAAGTTGTAACTGGAGATGTGAAATTTTAGACTGGCTAAAGTAAATTTCAGAAAACTCACTGCAAAGGACCCCGAGTTTTGGCACCAACTGTAAAGAAGGATATTTTAACTACAGTGGTTCAAACTATAGTTCTGCCGAATGACTAAAAAGTTATCAGTGTGATGGTTAAAAAAAAAAAAAAAAAACTGTACATTTCTAGTCAAACCATCCTTCTGCAATCTTATACCAAAAACAGAAATAAGGGCAGTTTTCATAGCTAAAAATATGGGAGTGCGTTGCTATTATGTGATTGTATTGTATTGTATTGTATTGTATTGCGATATGGAGCAATTAAGTGTTTATATTAAATCAAAAGTAATTCACGAATACTTGAAAATGAAATGATTTAATGACAATACTTATCTATGGTTACAACTGAATTAATTATAAATAGCTGTGTAAAATGATAAAACATGAAATGATAAAACATATGATATTAATTGTACCCAGCTTAAATGTATAGTAAAGTTACCTGAGAGAGAGTGGGAAAGAGACAGAGGGAGGGAGAGAGAGATAGTGAGTAGGCCTCAAGGAGAGCCTGATAGCAGGAGAGGAGCAGAGCAGGAAAAGCGCAGAGGAGAAAAAGCGAGACAAGTTTACCACCTATTTTGACTCTTTTCTTGACCAAAGCCCAAATACTGAGACATACAAACTGACCAAATCGTAAAACCCCCAAAGTCCACATCTTAACCAGACCGTGATCTAATTAGTAACTAAGTAATTAGTAACTGCCTTTGGAATCAATATGGACCTTCTTATTGAAAACGATGTTTTGCCATATAAACTGTCACAGTCACCAGTAATCTAACCTTTATAGATCACTGGAGAACATTTACATGGACTACAATCCTGTCTCATATGAACTACAAGTCCTGTCATGCAACACACACACACTCCTGCTCCAAGTCTCTATTGATTAGATTCACACAGCTGATGCTGCTCAAAGACTGATTACAAGGACTATAAAAACAGCACAAACGCACACATTGTTGCTGAGTCTTGTTGAACTGTTAGTGAACATTACGATGTGTTTTCCTTGCCTTGTCTTGTCTTGCTGTGTTTTTGACCCTTACCTTGTTTGTTTATTTGTTTATGTTGCCTGCTTCCTGCCTGTACTGAACTATTGCCTGTGTTTTTGACTATGACTCTGGATTTGCCTACATGCATCTTATTGCTCCTGATTGCCCAGTAACACCCTTATGCTGGCACCTTTTGTACTCATGTCCCCTGTTCACCAGCCTAGACCACAGCCAGCTCACAAGATGGCCGCCTCCAGTCCTCCAGATCACAAAATGGCTGCCTCCAGTCCTCCAGCTCACAAGATGACAACCACCAGCCCTCCAGTTCACAAGATAGTAAGTGCCAATCTGCCACCTGCTCACAAAATGGCTTCCTGTTCCGAGTCTGTTCCTGCCATAGTTCCTGTTGTTCCTGTTCCTGAAATGCCATCACCTGAGCCACCAGAATGGCCACCACCACCTGAGTTGCCAGAGCTGCTGCCACCACCGGAGCTATTAGTGCCAGTGCTGCCACCTCCACCTCCAGAGCTGTTATCACCATCGTCGCCGCTAGAACTGCAAGAGCCACCAGAGTTGCCTGAGCCACCATCGCTGCCGCCGTCAGAGCCATTGACGCTGCCAGAACCCTCTGAATTCCCCGAATGGTGGGGTGCCAAACCCCACTGAATTCCCCGAAGCGTGGGCGCCAGACATCCCTGAATGGCAGGTGCCAGATATCTTCGAATCACTCGAATGGCGGCCGCCAGACATATCTGAATCCCTTGAATGGTGGCCACCAAATCCTTCTCAATCACTCGAATGGCAGGCGCCAGATTCTCCCGAAATCCCCAAATGGCGGGCGCCAGATTCTCTCGAATTTCCTGAATGGCGGGTGCCAGATCCTCCTGAATTCTCTGAATGGCCAGGGGCACCAGATCCTCCCAAATTCCCCGAATGGCCAGGGGCACCAGATCCTCCTGAATTCTCCAATTGGCCAGGTGCAACAGATCCTTCTGACGTCCCCCAGTGGTCAGGAGCGCAAGATTCTCCCGAATTCCACGAAAGGCAGAAGCCGCCACCTGAGTTCCACGAAAGGTCAGAGCCACCACCTGAGTCCCACGAAAGGCCAGAGCCGCCACTTAAGTCCCCCGAAAGGCCAGAGCCACCACCTGAGTCCCCCGAAAGGCCAGAGCTGCCACCTGAGTCCCCCGAAAGGCCAAAGCCACCATCTGAGTTACACGAAAGGCCAGAGCCACCACCTGAGTTCCACGAATGGCTGCCAGAGCCATGTGAATTCCCAGAGCCGCCAGGGCCTAGTGACTCTTCAGTGCTTCCTGAACCTAAGCCTCCTGACCCACTGGTGTTAAATGAACTGCCAATGCCTCCTGAACCTAAGCCTCCTGACCCATTGTGGGTGTGTGACCCGCCTGTGCCTGCTGAACCAAAGCCTCCAGACCTACTTCAGCTCCACACTCCAGGCCCTCCGCAGCTCCACGCTCCAGGCCATTTACAGCTCCATGCTCCAGGCCCTCCGTAGCTCCATGCTTCAGGTACTCCTCCGCTGCATGGTCCTGGCCCCCCTGTTCCGCCTCCACTCCACCTCCCTACTGGTCTGCATTTAGAGCATCTGGAAGATGCTCTGTCATGATCACTAGCAATCTAACCTTCATAGATCGCTGGAGAACATTCACATTTACATGGACTACAATCCTGCCTCATATGAACTACAAGTCCTGTCATGCAACACACACACACTCCTGCTCCAAGTCTCCATTGATTAGATTCACACAGCTGATGCTGCTCAAAGACTGATTACAAGGACTATAAAAATAGCACAAACACATACATTGTTGCGGAGTCTTGTTGAACTGTTAGTGTACATTACGACGCGTTTTCCTTGGCTTGTCTGGCTGTGTTTTTGACCCTCACCTTGTTTGTTTGTTTACGTTGCGTGCTGCCTGCCTGTACTGACTTATTGCCTGTGTTTTTGACTATGACTCTGGATTTGCCTACATACATCTGTTTGCTCCTGATTGTGACCGTTGCTTGCCTAACCATCTCTGTATAATAAACCCTGCATTTGGATCCTCAACTACTTTGACCAGTGTCACATTACCTCACATAAACAAATGCATATGATCATTTTCATTCCTACACCCATTTCCATGTATTTACCCATAAATTTAAATTCACATGAAAATATGAATGTGTAAAAATAAACAGCTGGCTAAGTATTCCAGCACATGGTGGAATTGTGTTTTTGAGCATCGCTTGACACTATAGGCTCTCGGTTTGCAAACATGAACTCAGAAATTCTGAAATACACTTAAGCATTCAACAAGTTCCTCACCTACACTGGTGTGTTCTCAGGGAGTGGGATGACAAAGGATCATTTGCGCTGGAGATAATACTAAGACAAACAAAACAACAGTGAGAAAGGTAATAATAAAAATTATTTAAGGAACAACAAATAAATGAATGCAATGTCTTATATGTTTCTGCCAGTCGGCCTGGAGACAGAGTCTTGAATGCTGTCTGTTATTGACCATGCAAGACAAATTTGAACCTTAATGTAATTTCATTAATTATGATACAAACACTCCTTTACAGGAGTCTCCACATGAGCTAATAACACCTACATAAATATATTTAACTTTTAACACAAACTGCGGAGAAAACCACACTGTCACTGTCGCTGTACGGTAGTCTCGCTGCATGTAGCCTCGCTGCGTGTGTTTGGAGTTTAGGTTCGCAATTTACATTTTTATCATAAAATACCTTCTCATTCGCTAAGTATTTGTGTCTCCTACTTAGAGTGAACAAACCCCTAACACATTTATACAAATAAATCTACTTTCAAACATTCTGTCTCTCAAGCATCCGCTTGTTGTTTGTAGCTTTAGCCTGCTAGCACCACTTGTCAGCTAAAGCTACCGACCTCTTTCATTATTTTCTCATTTACTGGCTTTGCTCTTCACCCTGTACAATGTCGCTTGTTTGTCTGACCTTGAGTGCAGGAGAAGTATTGATGGAGACGTTGAAGCTGGAGCTGAAAGCAGTGGAGTCCCAGATTCGCTCCCTCGAGTTGAAGGGTGCGCAGCTCCAGGAACAACGGGCTTTGCTCGATGTACCCCACGCTACCGCTCGCTCATCTGAGGTAAGTGTACAATACAATCACAGCACTCAGTCTTCCTCAACCCTGCGTGTTTCTCTGTCCAGGCCCAGCGCACTGAGGACGCGGCTCTCCCAGGCGTCGTTCATGCTGACACCCGCCGCTACAACGGCCCCTGGGGGCAGCCGCGTAAGGTGCTTACCAGGTCCCAGGGCAGAACGTCTCCTCCTCCCGTGTTCGAGATCCCCACAGAGAACCGATTTTCCCCTCTCCGCGAGATGGGTCATGATGTGGCTATCATCAGTGACTCCATCGTGCGCCATGTCCGGGGCGCTTCATCCAAAGGTAACAAAGTACGCATTTTCTGCTTTCCTGGTGCCCGAGTTAAGAATATTTCTGCACAGATACCCACTACCCTCGGTGCCATCGTCCTCCCATAGGGACGAGCGACACCGGGCTCCGGCAGCCGCACCTCGCCCGCCACGCAGATCATCGTTTCTGGACCTCTTCCCCCCTACCGCCGAGGAAATGAAAGGTTCAGTAGACTTTTTGCTCTGAATGAATGGCTATTAACATGGTGTAAAGAACAGAAATTGCTCTTTGCCAATAACTGGAATCTTTTCTGGAAGCTGGAGCTGAACTCCTGTTGGACAACATCTCCAGGACACTTCGTTCTATCTGACTAGAAAGTAAAAATTGACAAAATTCACATTTTAGCCATATAGACTTTTGTTCGTCCCACTTAAATAACAGTAATATATATCTGGCTAACCCCATAGAGACTGTGTCTGTTCCTCGTATTATTAGATCAAGAAATAAACCTACTGTGGGCTCCAGAAATAATCTATTAAGAATTCAATCAGAAAAACTGCTAAAAAATGAAAATACAAATTTCATAAAGCTTGGTCTCCTAAACATCAGGTCACTAGCACCTGAAGCACTTATCATTAATTAAATAATAACAGATAACAATCTTAATGCACTCTGTCTCACTGAAACCTGGCTGAAACAAAATGACTATATTAGTTTAAATGAAGCAACTCCTCCAGAATTCTTATATAAACATGAGGCTCGTCAAACTGGTCGTGGTGGTGGAGTGGCATCAATCTTTAGTGATATTCTTAATGTTAATCAGAGAAACGGACTTATGTTTAGCTCCTTTGAAGTATAAGCGCTTAATGTTATGCTTATGTTTTTGCATACATTATGCAAAAACCTATGTTATCTCTCACTTTAATCACTATATATAGACCCACAGGTCCCTATGTCAATTTTCTAAAAGAGTTTCTGATTTTATCTCTGACTTACTAGTTAAAACTGATAAAATACTAATTGTAGAAGACTTTAACATCCACATAGATGACACTAACGACACATTAGGGCTTCCGTTTATAGATTTACTACATTCACTGGGGATAAAGCAAAATGTTGGTCCAACCCATCGCTTAAAGCATACACTAGATTTAATTCTGTCTTAAGGAATTGAGGTCATTGATGTAGACATTATACATTTACATTTACATTTAGTCATTTAGCAGACGCTTTTATCCAAAGCGACTTACAAATGAGGACAAGGAAGCAATTTACACAACTATAAGAGCAGCAGTGAACAAGTGCTATAGACAAGTTTCAGGTGTGTAAAGTCTAAGAAGCTAAGCATTAGTAAAAAAATTTTTTTTTTTTGAGAGAGAGAGAGAGAGAGTACAGTTAGTGGTATAGCCAGAGAGGCAGTTGCAGATTAGGAAGGAAAGTGGAGACTAAACAGTTGAGTTTTTAGTCGTTTCTTGAAGACAGCAAGTGACTCTGCTGTTCTGATGTAGTTAGGGAGTTCATTCCACCAACTGGCAGATTGAATGTGAGAGTTCGGGAAAGTGATTTCTTCCCTCTTCGGGATGGAACAACGAGTCGACATTCATTCACAGAACGCAAGTTTCTGGAGGGCACATACATCTGCACAAGTGAGAGCAGATACGAAGGAGCAAAGCCAGAGGTCGCTTTGTAAGCAAACATCAGAGCTTTGAATTTGATGCCACAAAGTGATGATATTACAGACCACTACCTCTTACTTTACAAGCTGTTTACCTGAAATTAGCAGATCCGTGCCTATACAGTATATCGCCCTAGTAGAACTATCGTTCCATCCGTCAAATTTGTGATGAATTCACAAATAACCTACCTGATCTTTCTCTATTTCGAAATGCACCCGCAAACGCAAATGACCTTGATGTAGTAACCAGCAGTATGGATGCCTGCTTTACTAGCACACTAAATACTGTGGCACCCATCAAATTAAAAAAGGCTAGAGAGAATAAAACTACACCATGGTGTAATAGTCATACTCGCGCTCTCAAAACAGCAACCCATGCCCTGGAACGTAAATGGAAAAAACTAATTTAGAAGTTTTTAGAATTGCATACAAAGACAGTATGTCTGTCACGGATTGGCCAGGCTCTTCCACCAATTCCACACAGCTCCCATCATCACCTGAGTATTAATCATGCACAGCTGCACCCTATCACATGGCACCATATAAGCACACACCTCACATCACTCATTGTCCGGGCTCGTTTATATGAAGCAGACTAATAGCGGATACTCTCCAAGTATTCACTATCTTTTTCTTGCCACTTGTACTTACCTGATCTCTGTTTGTTTCCAGTCGGTCCAGTATTCCCAGCGTCCTGTCACAGGTGTGTGTGTGTGTCTTCCGTCAGTCTCCTCGCATGTCATCTGGTGTGTGCATTCGGTCTCCCTCTTCACCAATCATCCAACCTGTTAAGGAGAATGACAGTTATATCTTCCCAGACTCCATTCACATTCCCCTTGTTATCCTTCTGTTGCTCTGCTGTTTAAATAAACCTTCTTCATTATCTACTCACCCTGTTTGTCCATTATCTACTTCCCTAACAGAAGCCTGGACCAAATACAGTTAACAGCATGAGCACTCCCGATCCCATTCAAGAGCTGGTGGACTCATTGAAGAGAGTTTTGTTATCATCTGCACCACTTCCCAATCCACCACCAGCACCGAGCACTTCTTCGCCGTCCACCATTTCATCCAATACCATGGCTCGACCAGCGCCCTTCTCTGGCGGGGCGGAGGAGTGCAACGGATTTCTGTTACAATGTTCTCTTGTTTTCACCATGCAACCTGCTTTATACCCCACAGATAGATCTAAAATAGCCTTCATCATATCCCATCTCTCTGGATCTGCTCTCCGGTGGGCTGAGACCATTTGGCAACAAGCTGGGTCGGTAATGAATTCCATTCAAGCTTTCACTGACCATTTCAAGGAGGTTTTTGGTCGTTCTGATGGAGAGATAGCAGCTGGAGAACAACTATACTATCTCAAACAAGGAACCAGGTCCACACAGGAATATGCCAGGATGGACGGTCCGCTCCGTCCCACCTGCTCCTCGGTGAGTGTGTTCAGTTCGGACATTGAGAAGATGCATCCTCTCACTACCAATGTCCAGTTAACTACCCACTCTTTCTCTGTTTCAGCCACCGCCCTTATCGACTCCGGGTCAGCTGGAAACTTCATCTCGCATGCCCTCTGTCGCCAACTTCAGCTCCGCACCGAAGCCTCGACGCACATTTACCAGATTCAACCCATAACCAACCAGATCAAATCACAGACACGTATCCATCGTAAATGTGAGTCCGTCAATCTACACATCGGGCTGTTACATAAGAGGAGATCCAATTCCTGGTTCTGGAGGGTGCCACCATGGATATAATCTTAGGGCGCCCGTGGCTGGTGAAGCATGATCCCATCCTCTCTTGGGGTACAGGAGAGATAAAAAAAAATGCAGAATGTACACCAGGCTGTTTTCCCGATCTTCCAGTACAGCATCGTAAACCCCTATCTATCTAGGTCACGTCAGTTGAAAGCCCTGTCGAAAAAAGATCCGTCCAGATTCCTGAAATCTACACTCCCTACAATGATGTGTTTTGCCCCAAGAGAGCTTCCCAGCTACCTCCACATCGGCCATGGGACTGTGCCATAGACCTGATTCCAGATGCGGCAATGCCCAGAGGTAGGATCTATGGAATCATTTTTGTGCCAATAAGAATGAACGTAACTTTATAAAACTGAACGTAACTTTCCAAGAAACGTTAAAAAATATGCCACTGCAAAAGAAGAAAAACACAATGAAAACAAAAAAAATGAACTCAGTCGCACGAATTTAACTTGCTCTTCAAATATGCTTCATTCTTTGTTAATGATTTTCAAAGAATCGTTTTCGCGAATCATGGATTTTGAATGCGTTGCCACAGTTTTCGCTTACGCTTCGTAAATTTTCGTTTGCTTTTTTGGCACAAACTTCTCGTGGGGGCGGGCTTAACAGCGATCTACACTGATTGGCTAATGAGCTTTTGATAGACAGTTGCTCTCTGACCTGGAAGCACAGACGGTGACGTCAGTGGCGCGCATATCATAAAGTTGTTGCGGTGTGCAATACGTCGTGCTTTATGTAAAAAAGAATTTAATATCGTTTGTAAGGCAATTTCCTCTGAAATCTGTATGCTTTTTAGAAATATTAATAATAATAATAATTCATTGATTTCTGCTTGTTCCCTTAGTCCTGTTTCTACTGTTATTGGATCTATCTGTTTCTCCACTAAAAAATCCAATCATAAAATCAGATCTTTATTTTAGACCTGGTCATCTCAAATCCTTCTTCTATTTCTTATTGGAACAACCTCTTTGATGATATTAAATGGTCGTATGTCTGGTCACTCCCCCAGAAATATTTTTTAACAAATAAAATTAAAGAAATTTCTTTTAAAATTATTCAGAGGTTTTACCCAGTTAAACAATTTTTACAAAAGTTCAAAAATGATAGACATCTCTTGCTCTTTCTGTGAGACTTCTTCTGAATCTGTTGCTCAGTTGTTTTGGGAGTGTCCCTTTGTTAAATCGTTTTGGTCTGATGTTAATTCTCTAATTGTCCAAAACGTTTGTGGTGATTTTTATTTAACCTATAAACATGTTGTTGTGGGGTTTTATAATAAAGGTAAACACTTTCATAATTCATCTTTTTGCATAAACCTCATTTTATTTATTGGAAAGTTTTTTATACATAAATGCAAATATACTCAATGTAAGCCCAATTTTTTTTTTTTAAACGAGAACTGATACTTTATTTAAAAACCATCACACACTCTCACAACAAGAAAGCTATTAAAACTTATAAAACTTGTGCTTTATTTAATATTCTGCAATAATTTGTTTTGTCATGTGCCCTCAAGTATTTTTCCCTTTTTTTGTTTGTTTCATTTTCTTTCTCGTTGTCTTTCTGTGCTTTACCTATATTATATTTGCTATAAAATTCTTATATTTCTCTTGTCCCAAAAAGTAATATTTCTATTGATTGTACCATATTTCTTTGTTCTGTATCTGTATTTGTTGTAATGCATTGTTATTATTGCAATAAAAAAAAAAAAAAATAAAAAATTAATGTTTAATGTAAAATTAAGTATTAATGTTAGTATTTTACCTATGGTCGTCTCTTAGTTTCTAAAGATAACCTCCCGGGAGAGACACGGAGCGGTGCCATCATCTTCCACCTCAGCTTGTCCCTCAGGGCAGCTTGAAGTAAGTTCGTGTTGCTAAAGTAACGTTTATCAATAACAACAATAAAAGTTTTATTCATGTACAGTGTGCAACAGTTATTTTGCGGGTTATTGTTGTTATTCACAAGTTTGCAGTGCACTGATGTTATGTCATGTAGTTTAATTGTTTTAATTTTAGTTAGATTGCTGTTTTATACAGTTATACTTATAATATGTAAGGACGTGTCATTGTAGTGCAGGTATCAAACTAGTCTTTATATTCTACAGCAAGGCATTAAAGTAGCATTAAAAGAAAAGAAGGCAATTAGGCAATATCTATTTATATTGACATCTAACTGTTATACACTGTATCTTGATATACATTAAACATTTTTACACAATAAACCAAAAATGTATAACTTTTCTAAACACAACATTTAAACAATAAAAGTGTTTTTAAAAAAGCCAGAACTGTTGCACACTGTACATGAATAAAACTTTTATTGTTGTTATTGATAAACGTTACTTTAGCAACACGAACTTACTTCAAGCTGCCCTGAGGGACAAGCTGAGGTGGAAGATGATGGCACCGCTCCATGTCTCTCCCGGGAGGTCATCTTTAGAAACTAAGAGACGACCGTAGGTAAAATACTAACATTAATACTTAACATAAAGCACGACGTATTGCACACCGCAACAACTTTCCGATATGCGCGCCACTGACGTCACCGTCTGTGCTTCCAGGTCAGAGAGCAACTGTCCATCAAAAGCTCATTAGCCAATCAGTGTAGATCACTATTAAGCCCGCCCCCACGAGAAGTTTGTGCCAAAAAAGCAAACGAAAATTTACGAAGCGTAAGCGAAAACTGTGGCAACGCATTCAAAATCCATGATTCGCGAAAACGATTCTTTGAAAATCATTAACAAAGAATGAAGCATATTTGAAGAGCAAGTTAAATTCGTGCGACTGAGTTCATTTTTTTTGTTTTCATTGTGTTTTTCTTCTTTTGCAGTGGCATATTTTTGATCGTTTCTTGGAAAGTTACGTTCAGTTTTATAAAGTTACGTTCATTCTTATTGGCACAAAAATGATTCCATAGGATCTACCCGTTGTCGCTTCCGGAGACTAAGGCCATGGAGGAGTATATTCAGGAGGCTCTGAGTCAGGGGTACATCCGTCCTTCCACTTCACCCGCAGCATCCAGTTTCTTCTTCGTGGCAAAGAAGGATGGAGGGCTGCGGCCATGCATAGATTACTGAATACTCAATCAAGATACCGTCAAGTTCCGCTATCCCCTTCCTCTCGTCCCTGCGGTCCTAGAACAACTTCGATCTGCCAAGATCTTCACGAAGTTGGACCTCCGCAGCGCATATAATCTAGTGAGAATACGTGAGGGGAACGAGTGGAAAACCGCGTTTGTGACCCCTACGGGCCACTACGAATATCGAGTCATGCCCTATGGTCTGGTCAACGCCCCCTCCGTATTCCAGAACTTCATTCATGAAGTCCTCCGGGAGTTCCTCCATCACTTCGTCATTGTCTATATAGATGATATCTTGATTTATTCCCGGAGTGAGGCCGAACATCGCCAACACGTTGCGGAGGTCCTACGAACCCTCAGGAAAAACCATCTGTATCTCAAAGCTGAAAAATGCTCATTTCATCTACCCTCTGTTCAGTTTTTGGGATACATTATTGATCAGAAAGGGGTTCGTATGGACGAGGAGAAGGTCACGTCTGTTGTCTCCTGGCCAGAACCCACAACCATCAAGGAACTTCAACGATTCCTAGGATTCGACAATTTCTATCGACGTTTTATCCATAACTACAGTACCCACTCACCAACCTTCTTAAAAATAAGCCCAAGAAATTATCCTGGCCTCCCGAGGCAGCCGCAGCTTTTCTAAACCTCAAAGAGGCCTTTACTCAGGCTCCACTCCTGACTCACCCTGATCCAGACCTACCATTCGTGGTGGAAGTAGATGCCTCCACCACTGGAGTAGGAGCCATCCTATCTCAATTCCACAGTACTCCCAAGTTACTCCATCCATGTGCCTATTTCTCCCGGAAGCTTAGCCCAGCGGACAGGAATTATGACATCGGGAATCGAGAACTTCTCACCATCAAGCTCGCTCTGGAGGAGTGGCGGCATTGGCTGGAGGGTGCCAAACATCCCTTCCAGGTAATCACCGATTATAAGAATTTACAATACCTCAAAGATGCTAAACAACCCTGTCCTCGCCAGGCCCGCTGGTCATTGTTCTTCTCAAGATTCTATTTCTCCATATCCTATCGACTTGGATCTAAAAATATCCGAGCAGATGCACTCTCCAGGATTCACAATCATCAAGAGACCATTGAAACCCTGCCAGAAACCCTGCCAAAGATTCTGCCAGAAAACGTTGCTATCTGCCCCATCAACTGGTCTGCTCCTCCAGTCGTCGCCACTCCTGAATCCATGCCTCCGCCGAGCTGCCCCCCTAATCGGCAGTTTGTCCCTGGAAATCAACAGGTAGATCTCATCCATTCTATTCATCCATCTCTGGGCACTGGGCATCCCGGGGCCAACAATACCCTCCCGCTGCTATCCCAACGCTTTTGGTGGCTGGACATGGCAAGGAATGTGAGGAGGTATGTACAAGGCTGTAGAGAATGTGCCATGTCTAAGAGTCCTCGACATCTACCAGCAGGTAAACTCCATCCCTTGCCCATTCCGAACCGTCCCTGGTCACACCTAGGAGTAGATTTCATGATGGACCTTCTCTCATCTGATGGTAACACCTGCATTCTGGTCATAGTAGATCGATTCTCAAAATTCAGTCGTCTGATTCCCTTAAAAGGCCGAAAATCTCTTTAATCATGTCTTTCGATGTTTTGGTCTACCAGAAGATATAGTCTCGGAACGAGGTCCCCAATTCATCTCCAGACTATGGAAAGCCTTCTTCAGACTCCTAGGTGTGACCGTCAGCCTCTCGTCTGGATATCATCCTCAAACCAATGGCCAGACGGAGAGGAAGATCCAGGAAGTGGGACGGTTCCTCAGGACCTTCTGTCACGGTCACCAAAATTCCTGGAACCAGTTTTTGGGCAGGGCAGAATATGCCCAGAATTCCCTGCGGCAACCCACCACTGGACTCACGCCATTCCAATGTATTCTGGGATTCCAACCTCAACTTTTTCCCTGGGATGGCGAACCATCTGATGTACCTGCAGTGGATCACTGGTTCCGGGAAAGTGAGAGGGTCTAGGACGAGTCACATCACCATTTTCAGAGGGCAGTTCGCAGAGCCAAGGAAGTCTCAGACAGGAGGAGGATTGCAGGGCCCATCTACAATCCTGGGCAGAAGGTTTGGCTCTCCACAAGAGACATCCGCTTGCGACTGCCCTCCAAAAAACTTAGTCCCAGATTTGTTGGTCCCTTCACCATCCTGGAACAGGTTAACCCATTTACCTACAAATTACAACTACCACCTCAGTACAGAATCCACCCCACATTTCACGTGTCACTCCTTAAACCATATCACTAACCTCTGATTCCCTCCACAGAGCCTGGCCACGAAGAGGAACCCCCTCCCCCACTGATGCTGGAAGAGGGTTCCATTTATACTGTCAAGGACATTCTACGGTCCCGGTGTCGTGGTGGTCAGTTAGAATACCTCGTGGACTGGGAGGGATATGGACCAGAGGAGAGATCGTGGGTCCCCAGATCCGACATCTTAGATCCCGCACTTATAGAAGAGTTCCACTCCAATCACCCCGAGTTCCCGGCACCTCGTGGACGAGGTAGAACACCACGGCGTCGGAGGTTTAGGCCCTCAGGACAGGCCCTGGGGAGGGGGGTAATGTCACGGATTGGCCAGGCTCTTCCACCAATTCCACACAGCTCCCATCATCACCTGAGTATTAATCACGCACAGCTGCACCCTATCACCTTGGCACCATATAAGCACACACCTCACATCACTCATTGTCCAGGCTCGTTCATACAAAGCGGACTAATAGTGAATACTCTCCAAGTTTCATCTTTGTCTCCAAATTCATCTTTGTCTTGCCACTTGTACTTACCTGATCTCTGTTTGTTTCCAGTCGGTCCAGTGTTCCCAGCGTCCTGTCAAAGGTGTGTGTGTGTCTTTTGTCAGTCTCCCCGCAAGTCATCTGGTGTGTGCATTCGGTCTCCCTCTTTACCCATCATCCATCCTGTTAAGGAGAAGGACAGTTACATCTTCCCGGACTCCATTCACATTCCTCTTGTTATCCTTCTGTTGCTTCGCTGTTTAAATAAACCTTCTTCATTATCTACTCACCCTGTTTGGGTGTCTACTTCCCTAACAATGTCCAGCTATAGGAGAGCTCTAAAATCTGCCAGGGCTGAGCACCTCTGCAAACTGATAGAAAATAATCATAACAATCCTAGATTCTTATTTAACACCTTTGCTAAATTAACAAATAATTGGTCATCTTTGGAACAAAATGTTCCACCGCAAATTAGTAGTGATGACTTCATGAATTTTTTCAGTGATAAAATAGAAGGCTTTAGACAGAAAATAGAAGATGTTAAACTTTCTGCACTGCCTTATACTTTAGATCCAGTAAACATTCCACTGAATCTAAATAACCTACACTACTTTAAAATCATAGAACAGGAAGAGCTAAATAAAACTATAAATAGTTGTAAACCAGCCACGTGTATGTTGGACCCAATTCCAACAAAATTACTGAAAGATTTGCTACCTGTTATAGGAGAATCTCTTCTTAACGTTATCACCTCTTCTTTATCTTTAGGCCATGTTCCAAATCCTTACAAGTTAGCTGTTATTAAGCCTATTATTAAGAAACCGTAACTGAACCCCAGCAACTTAGCTAATTATAGGCCTATTTCAAAACTTCCATTTATGTCTAAAATACTAGAAAAAGTTGTTTCTGCCCAATTATGCTCCTTTCTGCAGATGAGCAATGTTTATGAAGTGTTTCAGTCAGGTTTTAGGGGTCATCACAGTACAGAAACTGCATTAGTGAAAATAACCAATGGTCTAATCTTAGCTGCTGACTAAGGGTGCATCTCGCGATTAGTTTTACTCGATCTTAGTGCGGCATTGACCATTGACCACAATATCCTCATAAATCGCTTAGACTCTACAGGTGTCCAGAGTCAGGCTCTACAATGGTGTAAGTCATACTTAGCTGACTGTTACCAGTTTGTGAATATTAATGGACAGCCTTCACAAGTCAGCCCAGTAAAGTATGGGGTGCCTCAAGGATCAGTTTTAGGCCCTTTGGTGTTTACAATATACATGCTACCCCTGGGAGACATTATTAGAAGACATGGGATCAGTTTTCACTGCTATGCAGATGATACTCAATTGTATATTTCAACTAAACCTGAGGAGATGTCTAAACTGTCTAAGTTAAGTGAGTGTATTAAAGATGTTAAAGACTGGATGACCAACAATTTTCCTCTCTTAAACTCAGACAAAACAGAATTAATACTTATTGGGCCTAAATCCTGTACACAGCAAATCTCACAACTTGACCTAAAATTAGAGGGATACAAAGTTAGCGTTACCTCTACTATAAAAAATCTGGGTGTCATACTAGACAGCAACTTAACCTTTGAAAATCATATATCCCATGTCACAAAAACTGCCTTCTTTCATCTGAGAAATATCGCTAAGTTACGAAGTATGCTATCCATCTCAGATGCAGAAAAGCTAGTCCATGCTAGTCCAGGCTGGACTACTGTAATGCTTTGTTTGCTGGCTGTCCAGCATACTCTTTTAATAAACTTCCACTGGTACAAAATGCAGCTGCCAGAGTTCTTACCAGGTCTAGAAAATTTTAACATATCACCCCAATTTTATCCTCGCACTGGCTGCCTGTTAAGTTTCGTATTGAATTTAAAATATTGCTTCTTACCTATAAAGCTTTAAATAATCGAGCTATAATTGACGTCGGTATTGGAGCAGAGACTGGAGAAACAGGATTTATATTAGATAACTGCATGCTTTGAATGACTTTTACCAATTCCTCCATGAGCGAGGTGAGTCAGACCAGCTGTTGTTGATGCATGCTAATATATTTGCTTGTGAAGATACCTCTGACGAAAGTTAATTAACAGCTGCTGGATCAATGTTAGGTGAAGTCTTCTGTAAAGATGCGTCGGCAGATTGAGGATCCATTTGCAGCTTTATTAAATCACAATAGAATGATCGCACAGACAGGGTCAGATAACAACAAACGAGGATGGCGAAGGAGAAACTTAACTCAAAGTCCGTGGGCAGGTGGTCGGTCGAGACAGGCGGCATACAACAGAGAGTGTTCCATTAAACTGAGCAGAGGGTCACAGATGGCAGGCAGCATCAACAATCACAGAAATGGGGAAACAGTCCAGGGTCAAAACACAGAATCAGATCAGAAAACATAAAAACGCTCAGAATTGTATGCGGGGCAAAATTAGTAGCAGCAAAGATGGAGTATAAATAGTCATTGGGATAGCTTTCAGGTGCCAGGGTAATCAGACAGGAGGAATGCTGGGAGATGTAGTGAAACTGAATTAGTAGTCCGGTGACGATGATCGGAGGGAACCACTGAGGTCAGAGATGTTACAGTAACACTGAACAAAAAAAGGCTTACAGTAAGTCATTATGATTAATAGAGAAGAAGTGGTCATATTGTTTTACATTTAGCACATCAGTGATAAACTGGTTCTTATAAATGTCTATTCATGTGATGGTTTGTGTGTCATTTGAAAACAAAATACCATATTTGAGTAGAAATCACATTGTTTTGAACGTATAAAGTTTCATTTAGGATGAGAATTGAAGGGTTTTGCCCAATGTGTGCATGTTTTTTGATTTGTGTGTAGAGTTCTGACAATATGAGATGTGTGTAAACAATTGAGAAAAACTGTAAAGTGAGATTTGACAGTAAACAATAGCAAACAATAATGTACAACAGTAGCCTATCTATTTAAAAGTGAATAAAAAAAATTAATAAAAAGAGGAATGAATCACACATTATTATAATAGTACTAATCATACACAATAATATAGAATAAAATAATACATTATATTTGGAAAGAGTATTAATAGCAAATATAATATGAAATAGTATGTATATACCTATGTATAAGACTATAATTATAGTATTAATAATACTATGTTAGTATTCACACTATAATTGTAGTCTTTCCTACTATTATAATATTATAATAGTAGTTGAATTACAACAAATTAAAATGATATAGGCAGATACTTATAGCAGAATAGAGACAATAACAAAATATTGTGTGCAGCAAGTAATAATAACAACTACAATATGCAAGTAGCAGATTGTATAAAACTCAAAACCTGTTATTCAAGCACATGTGGCATGATTCTAAACAAATATACAAAATTTAAAGGAGTCCTTCAAGTTTTGTCATTGAGCTTAGCAAATGCGGGGCTTAGCAACGCGGGTGATTTGAAAATACAATTCAGATATCTATAAAAGAGTTTTGACTAGTCACAATGTTAATTCAAGATATCTGCAATTACATTCTTCCTAGTCACAAAGCTGAATGCAGACATCTCCAAAGAAAGATCCTCCTAGTCGCAAATCTGATTGAAATATCTCTAATTAGATAGCAGATATCTTTAAATGAATTTTGAGTAGTTATAATTCCAATTCAAGATTTCTCTAATTAAGTTTTACCTTGTCATAATTCCAATTCAAGGTATCTACAACTGTAATTTGACTAGTGGTAAATTACTTAGAGATATATCAAATATATTTGTGGATATCTTTAAATATGGTGAATTAAAGATATCTCTAAATGGATTATGACCGGTAAAAACTCAGTTAGAGATATCTTAAATTATAATTTGCACTAGTAGCAACTCAATTAGAGATATCTCTAATTTAATTGTCACTAGTACAATTGTAATTAGAGATATCTATGATTGAGTTGCTACTAGTGCAATATATAATTCAAGATATATATATATATATATATATATATATATATATATATATATATATATATATATATATATATATATATATATATATATATATATATATCTTGGGGCGAAAACGGCCAAAAGGTCCAGAATTTGTCCTTTTAATTATTTTATGTAATTTAATATTATATAATATATTTATTTTATAACTAATATAATATATTTATATTTAATATATATTGTAATAAAGTGTAATTTTAAATAACTATGGCCAGTAATTCGAATCCCATGAAGCCTCAAAGCCCAGCCTGATCTCACGAGAAAACGTAAGTATTTTACGTTAGTGGCTAATTTGTACGAGTTCAGTCGTACGAAATTGTACGATTTTAAAAAGGAGGCGTGGCACCTAACCCCGCCCCTAAACCCAACCGTCATTGGGGGATGAGCAAATCGAACTAAATTGTACGAATTAGATCGTACGAATATGTACAAATTAGCCACTAAATCAAAAAGTTACCATGAGAATTGCCGTGAGATTGTGTTGCAAAGCCACAATAATGTGACGCGAGTTACGTGACATAACCCACTGAGTGGGAACGTTTGAATCTTTGATGCGACATCCATACTGAGGATACTGACGCTGTGGGTCGAAAAAAGCAAGAGGGGGAGAAAAGGCAGGCAGTGGCGTCATTATCGCAAAATATTGAACATATGTTCAAAAAGACTGCCAAACAGGGTAAGGCAAAAGTTACTTACCCCCAAACAGATGAAAATATGCCCCTATCTATGAGGTTCTAGGCTAACTGGCTGCATTAGCCAGGACGTCCTGTATAATCCCGTCACGTCTGTTTTTAAGGCTGTTTGGTCACTTAATTCATTTTATTGTAATTGGATATAAGTCCGATCACTCAAACTACTTCAAAAGGTGATCTGGGATGCATTCCAAATGAAATTGGACAGGTATAATCATTCATAAATTAACATTGACTTTCATAAATTAAATTTGACTTTTGCATGCTAAAAGTACTTGAGTGAGAGACATTTTACTTGATTTGGGTCGTTAAAATAACTCTGACTACCAATATTATAATATAGGTAGCCTATACCTGCTGTAGTCAACCTAAAACCTACAGTAGTTTGACATAAAACCAAAACAATACCCATTCTTGTCTTAGGACATTTTTTATTAAGCAAATTTTTGAATAACTGTAAGTTCATGACATGTTAAATATATATTTATTCTGCTGTTTTTTTAAACATACAGAATAATAATAAATACAGTTATGTAACAATCATAACATTACCATTATGTCTTAGGACATCTTTGATTAACTTTTTATTACCTACACCAAATGTTGACTAATGAAGGTACATTTACTTTACTTAATTGTCAAACTACGTTGCATACAAATGCATTCAACAGACTTATATGAAAATGTATTGCTGTAGAGGACCAATAAGACAGGTGTTTAGAAAGAGAAAAAGACAGGTGTTTAGAAAGAGTATAGTTTATTTTGTTTGACCTGCAAACTTATCTAAACAAGATAAACTTTCAGAAAACAGCTCGGGAACATTATAATGCGCACGCTCATGAATATAACCCGCGGTTGGCTTCAACGGTTGTCTTCAATAGTCCTTCTTTGCTCAACAACTCTGCGGAAAAACAAAGCAAATCATTACAACAGCCAGACATACAGTTAAAACACAGTTACCATGGTTTCTATTTTAAACTATAGTAAACTAAAGTTTGAAACTATAGTTTAAAATAGACGATCAGTGGGCCTCGCTGCTCCCACCCACCATAACCCTCGCAGCGGGGTCCCACTACCGGCCTCCTGTGTTTCCCTGAGGGTCCTCAGGGCTTGTATTGCTCCCTGCCTAGGGTTCACAAGCTGCCTCGCCCCAGGGAGTGCACGAGCTAACCGGGTGCCAGTCCGTGCCAGTGTATACTGGATTGTTGCTCGGCGGCACATTTCGAGCAACAAACACGTAATATTCTTCGCAATATTGCGTTTATGTACGCAAACAGCAAGGAACTAAAGCTCTTTTGAATTCCATGCAGTCACCATTATCCACCCCTTCCGCATAAATGTGGTTGTCATCTACCGCCCACCGGGTACATTAGGTCACTTCTTAGATGAACTGGATGTTCTTCTCTCATCTTTTTCTGATTATGACACTCCCTTGTTGGTGCTAGGTGACTTCAACATCCACATTGAAAGACCTCAAGCTGCTGACTTCCAGACTCTGCTTGCATCTTCGACCTCAAAAGAGCACCTACTTCTGCTACTCACAAATCAGGTAATCAACTGGACCTTATTTACACTCGACATTGCCTCGCTGATCAAACACTAGTAACTCCACTACAAACATCGGATCATTTCCTTCTCTCTTTCAACATCCACATTACTCCTGAGCCGCCACACACTCCAACTCTAGTTGCCTTTCGCAGAAACCTACGCTCTCTCTCACCCACTAGACTATCCACCATTGTTTCTAACTCTCTTCCTCCATCTTGCAAACTCTCTGCACTTGATATGAACAGTGCCACTGATACACTCTGCTCCACGCTAACATCATGCCTAGACAGACTATGCCCTATTACATCCAGACCAACCCGGGCCAGTCCTCCTGCACCCTGGCTCTCTGATGTTCTCCGTGAGCATCGCTCAAAACTTCGGGCTGCTGAGAGAATTTGGCGAAAACTAAAAATCCTGAACAGCTCATAACATACCAAACTCTTCTGTCTTCTTTCTCGACTGAGGTTACTTCTGCAAAGCAGACATACTTCCGTCAGAAAGTCAACAGTGCCACCAATCCTCGCTTACTTTTTAAAACATTTTCCTCCCTCCTCTATCCTCCTCCTTTACCAGCATCCTCCACACTCACTACTGATGACTTTGCTACATTCTTTTGCACCAAAACTGCAAAAATCAGTGCTCAATTTGCTGCACCTACAACAAACAAGCAAGATACACCACCAACACCACACACACTCACCTCTTTTTCCCAGCTCTCTGAGTCTGAGGTGTCCAATCTCATGCTATCAAGTCATGCAACCACCTGTCCGCTTGATCCCATTCCCTCTCATATCTTGCAAGCTATTTCTCCTGCAGTCATACCAACACTGACTCACATAATTAACACATCTCTTGACTCTGGTCTATTCCCTACTTCATTTAAGCAGGCTAGGGTAACCCCACTGCTAAAGAAACCCAACCTGGATCTAACGCTACTTGAAAACTACCGACCGGTATCCCTGCTTCCATTCATGGCCAAGATTTTGGAGAAAGTAGTGTTCAATCAAGTCCTAGACTTTCTTACTCAAAACAACCTCATGGACAACAAGCAATCTGGCTTTAAGAAAGGCCACTCAACTGAGACTGCCCTGCTCTCGGTCGTGGAGGATCTCAGACTGGCTAAAGCAGACTCTAAATCATCTGTCCTCATCTTGCTGGATTTATCAGCTGCTTTTGACAATGTAAACCACCAGATCCTGCTATCTACGATTGAGTCACTGGGCGTCGCAGGCACTGTTATTCAATGGTTCAGTTCCTACCTCTCGGACAGGTCATTCAGGGTGTCGTGGAGGGGAGAAGTGTCCAACCTACAGCATCTAAACACTGGGGTACCTCAGGGCTCTCTTCTTGGGCCACTTCTCTTCTCTATCTACACGGCATCTTTAGGAACAGTCATCCAGAAACATGGTTTTTCCTACCACTGCTATGCTGATGACACCCAGCTATACCTCTCTTTTCACCCTGACGATCCCTCTGTTCCAGCTCGCATTTCAGCCTGCCTGTCAGACATTTCACACTGGATGAAAGATCATCATCTCCAGCTTAACCTCACGAAAACGGAAATGCTTGAAGTTTCTGCCAACCCAACTCTTCACCATAACTTTTCAATCCAGATGGACGGAGCAACCATCACTGCATCCAAAATGGTAAAAAGCCTTGGAGTAACAATTGATGACCAACTGAACTTCTCTGACCACATTTCTAGAACTGCTCGATCTTGCAGATTCGCACTCTACAACATCAGAAAGGTCCGACCCTTCCTATCTGAACATACAGCTCAACTCATTGTTCAAGCTCTTGTTCTCTCCAAACTGGACTATTGCAACTCTCTGCTAGCCGGGCTACCAGCTTGTTCTATCAAACCTCTTCAGCTGCTTCAGAACGCAGCAGCACGAGTGGTCTTTGATGAACCCAAAAGAGCACATGTCACTCCGCTACTCACCCCGTTTGCACTGGCTGCCAGTTGCTCTGCCCGCATCAAATTCAAAGCTCTGATGTTTGCTTACAAAGTGACCGTTAGCTTGGCTCCTTCATATCTGCTCTCACTTCTGCAGATATATGTGCCCTCCAGAAACTTGCGTTCTGTGAATGAACGTCGCCTCGTTGTTCCATCCCCAAAGAGGGAAGAAATCACTTTCCCGAACTCTCACATTCAATCTGCCCAGGTGGTGGAATGAACTCCCTAACTACATCAGAACAGCAGAGTCACTTGCTGTCTTCAAGAAACGACTAAAAACGCAACTGTTTAGTCTCCACTTTCCTTCCTAATCTGCAACTGCCTCTCTGGCTATACCACTAACTGTGCCCTCTCTCTCTCTCTCTCTCAAAAATAAAAATAATAATAATAATTTTACTAATGCTTTGCTTCTTAGACTTTACACACCTGAAACTTGTCTATAGCACTTGTTCACTGCTGCTCTTATAGTTGTGTAAATTGCTTCCTTGTCCTCATTTGTAAGTCGCTTTGGATAAAAGCGTCTGCTAAATGACTAAATGTAAATGTAAAGCACAGATGGGGCCCGAGTGAAGCTTCACGAAGCGGACTTCGTGAGATTGGCATGGCTCCACTCGTACCGTCGGTATTGAACTTACCTTGGTCAAGTACAAACAGCAACACCGAGAGAACTGACAACACTGAGAGAGAACCAGAACCGACGAGCTTTATAGGAATGCATATGCAAATGTTTACAATGCAACATCACTGCTGTGAGTCTCGTTGTCATGGTGAGCGCTGAAGAGAGCACACCTCATTGGAGCACACAGGCTCTGGAATCTCTGTCACAGCGAGTTGCGGTCTGCTGAGGACAAATACATATTAAATATATTGAATATATATTTTTACATTTTTGGTGCTGTGTAATATTCGGGGATGCAGTAGAATATGGAGACAGATGAATATAGTTAAAGACAGATGCGGTACATTAGAACAGAAAGTGAGCCCGGCTAGGACACACTGCTCTGTTCAAGACCCACCCCTCACTGACAAAGGACCAGAATTTGTTCCATACAATGAGCTCATTTGTCCTATTTTGACTGCTATGCCATCATAAATAATGAAAATAATCCATCGAAAAAGGCTTTAAGACCAAACGGAATCATTTGGAATTATGCCAGAACACCTCAAGATTTAACTCTTCACTGAGCTTCCACACTATTCCAGCAAACCAAGAAAGACGTAAAAAGTGGATTCATAACATTTGACGTGAGAATTTTAACCTCACATATCACACAAGGGTCTGCAGTCGTCATTTTGTTAGTAATGATCGGATTGAACCGGTGAAACCTACAGGCCGTCGGAGGTTGATGAAAGGGGTGGTACCCATCTTATTCCAGAGGAACAGCTACTCTGTGGCTGGTTCAAGGCGCGTCGGGGCATGGCAAAGAAGGCATGTTTGCAGTCAAGTGGATGAGGATCCTGTGGAAATGGATGCCCAGCATGTTCTGGAACATGATTATTGTTCTGTTCCAAAACCCGCAGCTGTCGATAAAGCACTGGATCTGGCTAAAGATCTCCGTAAAGAGGTGGAACAACTAAAAGTCCAAGGTAAGTTACGATTTAAAACCTTTATGTACAATATACTATTTACCAGCAAGAAAAAGTAAGCAGTTGTAATAATTTTGTTTTATAATTTATTTATAATTGTTTTAGAATCATATTGTTGTAAAGTGTATTATACTGTGTATATACTGTAGATTTCTACAACTTTACTATTTATTATCATGAACTGATAAAATGTAATAAATATTGTAGTCATGTATATGTGCAGTGCTTAAATGTGATTTGCAAATATGGCTGTCTAAAACTAACCATTAATTGTAATGTTATATCTTACAATAAAAATAAAACAATTAGTCAGACCTAAATGTATTATGCACCATCTATATGCAAATACTAATATATGTTAAATAATATATTTAATTTGTGATTTATGTACATTTTACATCTGATTTAGGTTTGCAACTTACAGATATCAAATGGCCTTCTGGAAGCTCATTGAACCTGCATCTTTCAACATGATTCGTGTTTCCAGAGTAAAGAGCAAATACAGTGAGGCCCGAAGTCGGAGCGACAGGAGGTGGATGGGTAAGTAAAGGAATTGAAGAACAAAATGCAATTTTATATTTGCAGTGGAAGCCTAGTCTACAGGCTATATGTATATAACTGCAAACCATGTTTTACAGGGTCGGTCTCTGCAGCCCATTGATGAGTTCTTTCTCTTCATGGTCCACCTCTCAGTTGGCCTATCTCAGCGGTCCACAGTAAGCCAAATTATTACAACATGGGCCAATTTTTTGTACACTATTCTTGGGTCTCTCCGCATCTGGATGTCTGAAGAGGCAGTCAAGGCTTACCTTCCTAATCAGTTCCAGGACTACCCAGACACACAGGTGGTGATCGACTGCACAGAACTGCATTGCCAAACTCCATCCTCACTCCTGCTTCAAAGTGTAGTCTTCTCCGCTTACAAGTCCCACTGCACCTTCAAGGGACTGATTGGCATGGCACCACATGGAGCAGTAACCTTTGTGTCATCCCTGTATGCAGGCTCCGTCAGCGACAAGGAGATTTTTAACACTCTGGAATTGTGTCTCTGTTGAAGCCTGGAATGGCAATAATGGTCGACAAAGGGTTTTTTGTTGATGACTGTGTACCTTGCAAAGTCTACAGACCAGCTTACTTGTCAAAGAGGAAACAGATGTCGGCTGATGAGGTGAGGGAGACACAATCAATTGCACGGCTGAGAGTCCATATCGAGCGTCTCATCCTCAGGTGAAGCAACACAAGCTGTTTGACACAGTCATACCTCTATCTATTACAGGGAGTATCAACCAGCTCTACACAGTCGCTTGCCTTCTGGTAAACTACCAAAGTGGCCCACTAGTAAAAGCTTGGGCAAAGATCAAATAAGTGATAATATTTAATGAGGGTTGATGCATCGGATTATTTTTGCAATGCAGTAATGTAAATATGAAAACACAATTGCACTTAAGTAATGAACATATGTGAATATAAATAACTTTGAAACACTGTTAAACATTTTCTGTACAGTAATGTGTAGATATAATATTAAACAATCTTCAAATTAAATTGTGTGTGTGTGTGTGTGTGTAATATTAATAATTGATATCTGCACTGCAGTAATGTAAATAAATAACTTTAAACAATTGCACTCTAGTAATGTACATATGTAAATACAAACAAACCGAACATTTGCTCTCTAGTATGTAATACCTAAATATAAATAACTTTAAACAATTGCACTCTAGTAATGTACATGTGTAAATACACACAAAAGAACATTTGCTCTCTAGTAATGTAAATACCTAAATATAAATAACTTTAAACAATTGCACTCTAGTAATGTACATACTGTATGTAAGTACAAACAACCGAACATTTGCCATCTAGTAATGTAAATACCTAAATATAAATAACTTTAAACAATTGCACTCTAGTAATGTACATGTGTAAATACACACAACCGAACATTTACTCTCTAGTAATGTAAATACCTAAATATAAATAACTTTAAACAACTGCACTCTAGTAATGTACATATGTAAATACAAACAACCGAACATTTGCCCTCTAGTAATGTAAATACCTAAATATAAATAACTTTAAACAATTGCACTCTAGTAATGTACATTTGTAAATACAAACAACCGAACATTTGTTCTCTAGTAATGTAAATACATAAATATAAATAACTTCATACAATTGCACATATGTAAATGTAAATAACTTTGATGAAATGGTAAACATTCTGTACCGTGATGTGTAGATATAATATTAAACAATCTTCAAATTAAAAGTGTGCACGTGTGTGTGTGTGTGTGTGTGTTTTGTTTACATCTGTAGGCATCTTGGAAGGTAAAAATAAAAAAAAGAAATGGTCAGCTTTTTCCCGAATGGTCTAAAACATTCTGATGTCTTTGTAAATACGTTGAATCATCATGTCATCTTGTGCATAAATGACGAAGTCACACCAGTCCCAATCCTGAGATGAGCATTTGTTCTTGGACTTGCCAGTAGTAGGCATGTTGGTGTCTGGTGTGCCATTGGGAAATTTGAGGTAAGCACAGTCAACAAAACTTTTGACATTGGGACATTTTATTTCTAGAAGGCCAAAAACATGGTGCTCGTTGGGGTCAAAAATTATCCCATCAGGAGAGGCCCCCAGCCAAGGAAGCATAAGGGTGAATTAAAAATCCACATGGGTGGTAATTTACCTCTTGCAGCAAGCAGTACTTCATAACTGCTTCAGACTCCATTTGAAGTCCTCTCTTCATGTTGGCTGTCTGGCGAGTTCCTTTGTAGATTCTTTCGGCCAGGTGTTCAGCTGAGGTCTGGCCACGCACATGACAGACCTCCCTGAAGCGTGACGATGTTATCTGGGTTTTCCTGACAGAATGCCAATCAAGACATGCACTCTGGTCTCTGGTGGCTTGCTCAACATAGTGAGCCATTTCTGAAGTTACGGTCAATGACCTCATGTGAAGTTGTTCCTGTTTATTATGAACAAACAAGCAGGACAGATGTGTCGAGGCTGTAACCATCTAGTGGTGTTGTTCTGATGTTCTATTGATACTGATGTTCTATTATTATTATTGTTATTATTATTATTATTATTGGACAATTAAGCCATTTCTGACCACTGTCCTGATAATTACTCCTCAAGAAAATGCTATATATCTATATACCAAACCGAACCGTACCGTACCACTTTTTCGGCACCCTTTCGAAAGGGTACCAAACACGAGAAAGGGTACCAAAGGCGGAGCCACACACGCAGCTGAACTCTATTGGTTTACAGAGAGGCGTCATTTGCTACGCAACAAGCCAGAATGAAAACAAAAACCCGCCATGTTTGAAATACACAGCCGACGAGCCGAGACATTACAGCGGAATGATTTATACATATAATAACGAGCCATGGTCGACCCGGGCTCAAACAAACCTTGTCGTCGTCTTGATAAACAGCCACAAAGCCAAGAAGAAGAGCAGATTTACCCTGTGCCCCGTAGTTTTTTACGAGCCAGTCTGAGGCGCGAGCGGTTTCGCTTTCTTGCTAGCGCTCGCGCTCGTCTAACATTATATCTGAAATTAACAAACTTCTTGAGCTGATGATAATAACCTGCGCTTGATTATTTGTGTGCTTTTAAACCCCGATCCTGTCAGACACTGACAAACGCGAGAGTGAAGCGTGAAGAAACAAAGGAGAAGCCGGAACAAAGGAGCCATTATTTCTCAGCAAACATGAACAAAATGCCATGTTTAACTAACTTATTATCTTTACATTTTGGACTAATATGAACTCAGAATGACGGAATTACTCTCTAACAGAGGCTACATGTGCTGCTGAAGATTACAGACCAGATGAGAGGTTTTCGCTGACTGTAGGCTATATATTGTATTGTTTTGAACCTAAATACGGACGAAAATGTCTGCTGTGTGTAGTTCTTCTGTAGTTGGTAACATATCGGAGACTGTAAGGGGCTGTATGTGTTTATATATGTTCATTTATTTAGTTATTTAATATACTTACAGACGGTACAGTAGTCTGTTCGCACTATTATTGATTCTGCAGTTATAATCAACTCATGTTCATTGAAAAGTTAGTAATAACATTTCTTCACAAGTATTTATGTGTGTAAAGCATCTGTTTTGGTGAGAAGTGCTTATCATATGATATGTGATCGACCTGTACAGCTTTATTGTAGACATTTGCTCGAGCTAGAATGATGTGGACTGAAACTTTCTGTCATACCACCACGCCCACCAAAAGGGTACCCTTGTTAGTGGAAACGCCAAGCCTGATAAAGGTGACCCGTACCAACCGAACCGTACCGTACCAGTCAGTGGAAACGAGCCATAATACAATCTGTGAACATAATGTGTTTTTAAACAGATGTGTTTTTAAAATGTTGATAGATAATTGAATTGTTGTTTGTATCGTTCCTACTCTCAAACTATGTGGCTTCTCTGACTTTCTCATCGACCTGAAACACGTCGCCCTCACGCTGATCTCTCTTGTCACCTGATCTTTACAAGACACTGAACAATAAGTCATAGTTAGTAATGCTCATTGTTTAAAATTGTATACTAAAAAGGACACAACATGCAAACATTGTACACAAAATGTAACTAGATAAAAACTACAAACTGTACAAAAACCAGAATTGAACTGACAACACGAACAGCGTTAGCACATAATTTGTACATAGCATATCAATACTCACCCTCAAAATTATCAATGTAGCTTGAAATATATAATTTAAAGCCTGTCTCCTTTTTGCTAGTTGGTGTGACAGCTGTCTGTCTCACGAGAGCCACATCATTCACGGTAATCCGGGGAAGCTCCTGTAAACAGCGAGTGTAAAATACCATGGTCTCTTGCGCCATCGTCGTACAGTCATCGCCAATGGGGAAAGCGGCTTCCGGTGCAGAACCGGATATTGTCCTGCGGACTGATCGCAACGCGGAAGCGATCGAGCACAGAGTCTATTATGACTGCGGCAAGAGGTATTTAATGCTCAACGACTTGCCATAACGTCAAAACTAAATTGACTAGGACGGCAAGGGGTATTTAATGCTAAATAAGCTTGCCATATTGGCCTTGCCCATCGATCTCAAGATCTGGTTAACTCCCAGAGAGCTGCGTCAGGAACGAGGGCGGAGCACATAACAAGGACATATACAGACAGGCGTATATCTGTGGTTGCAATGGTCTCTCCCTGATTCAATGAATGGTACAATGGCTGCATCGTCGAACAGGATCATGCTAGGCCCACTCGTAGCTGCTATTGACCAAGGCACGAGTTCTACACGTTTTCTGGTAAGTCGCATATAAGTACGTCATTCGATTGTTGTAGAGGTTGTTCGAGTGGCATACAGAGACTGAATGTGGAGTCCTCATTGTCCTTGTAATCTTGTGCAACAGGTCTTCTGACGATCTGTGCTAACGTTGCCGTTAGCTTAATCTTTCATGTTTCATCTGAAAAGTCATGGGTAGAGCATTTTGTTAGCTTCAGATGTCTTCATTCATTCATTCATTTTCTTTTTCGGTTTAGTCCCTTTTGTTAATCAGGGGTCGCCACAGCGTAATGAGCCACCAACCTATCCAGCATATGTTTTACGCAGCGGATGCCTTTCCAGTTTGCAACCCAAACACTGGGAAACACCCATACACTCCTGCATTCACACACGTACACTACGGCCAATTTAGCATTCACCTTTACAGCATGTTTGGACTGGAAACCAGAGCACTTATGCCAACACGGGCAGAAACATGCAAACTCCACATTGAAATGTCAACTGACCCAGCAGGGGTTCTAACCAGCGACCTTCTTGCTGTGAGGCGATCATGCTACCCACTGCGCCACAGTATCTGAACTACCACTCCTAAACAAATTGCTAATAGTTCGTTCTGTAGTGTTAGAAACTGACAGTTTAAGGGGCAGATAAAACCGAACGCGCTTTTACAGTACAAAAACTGCGTATCGTTAAATAAGAAAGCTGCCAAAACGATTGTACTGCTGAAACAAAAAATATTATCATAAGCATTACTTTAAATTATCAGAACTCTTTGGTATGCCTATGTAACACTGTAATAGTTTACTTATGGTTTGAGATATTTATGTTTTATTTCTTTTTTGATTTTTTTTTTAATTTAGTTTTCTTTAAATATTTGTTTTTCTTTAATGTATTGACTTTTTCTTTATCCTTTGTAACATTTGTACAACTGGCTGTACATTAAATATGTATCATTTAAGTCACACTATATTAGTACAAATTAATGTTTTATGTATGGCTCTTTGCTAATGTTAATAATAAAAATGATTAAATAAATAAAAAAATGTTCCAAAAAACCACAATGCATTTTTGTTGACATGAAAAAAAGATGTGGTGTGCTTTTATGTTGCCAGGCAGGTACTGAATCAGCAGCGTATAGGTTGTTTTTTTTTTCAATTACGTGATTCTGGTGATGCGCCAACAGAAGAGTATGCAAGGGTAAAGTCTAGATTGGATATGCAGCAGGCTTGAAGTGCGAAATGCACATGAATATAGCAGCATTTTTTTTTATGACACCGTAAAACAGTAATGAATATTTTACAGTCATGTCATGGTTGGGTTTTGGGTTGGGGTGGGAGGGAGTAGGCATTAATTAAAAATACATTTTATTGTGTAATGTAATAGATAGCATAAATAATACTCTGTAAAACTAATGTTTTTACATTACTGTGACGATTGGGGTTAGGGTGGCGGTAGACGTTAATGAAATACAATAAATGGAAAATTTTATAATAATATAAATAATTCTTCCTTAACTTCCGGCTGCAAACATATCTGATCTAGAAACAACCGTATGCAAGCTTTGGGTCATTAAATTTCTCGTAAGCATATTGTTTTGTTGCTTAGTTATGAGCCCTGTCAATCATCCACACATCATCCACATTTCTGACATATTATTTTCGTACCTTAATGGAGAAGCAGCAGCAGGTTAATCGCCATTCAAGAGTCTAAGTAGGGACAAATAGGGATGCACCGATTGTAGATTTTGGTTGTGCGATTATAGTCTGAGAAATAATCACGGCTTCAAGGTAATCACGATTGTTATGCATTCATTAATTTCAAAACGCACCTAATTTAGAAAATCACATGAAAAATCTTTATATTATAAAGTGTTATTTATTGCTGCTCAGTAACCAATAAATACAGCACATATAATAAATTAAAAACAAACAATAGTCCACTTCTCTCCTTATGTTTAAATGTCAAAAATTGTCACTTCTTTTTTAAGCACAAGTAATTTTAATTGCAATTTTACACTGTAAATAAATGACTACCGACAAGTTAGCTTACCAATTCACCTATACTGCATGACTTTTGAATTGTGGGGGAAACCGGAGCACTCGGAGGAATCCCACGCCAACATGGGGGAGAACATGCAAATTCCACACAGAAATGCCAACTGATACAGCCAAGGTTCAATGCAGCGACACTCTTACTGTTAGGCTTTCGTGCTACTCACTGCACCAGTGTGCTGCCCAAAATGAATGTCTAAAAATTTAAAGTATTAATGATGACACTAATACTAACAATGAATTTCATTTCTCATTATCATGCTGCTTTGAATGTGCTTTTGGTTTCAGTTGTGTCATTTTAAATGCAGTCTTGTTATGGACCGATTTACATTTTTATGTGATTGTGGAAAAAAAGCAGGTGCATCAGCTGGCCCAGTAATGAGCAGAACAGGATTCTCCCGATGAACACCACCTGCACAATATGTGTTTTTGTTATGAGACGATCGTTTCAGTTAAACTTAAATTTAGCAGCCATTTGCGCTGAACAACCAGTGAATACAAAGCATCGAGATTTGGGGCTATTAAACAGCTGAGCCAGTTTTTCCAGCACGCTATCCAAAAACACTCGATTGATCTCGGGGCGGATAAACCAATTACCACATAATCGCTTTCATCAGTGTCATTATTTGTAACTTTAAGGGGTTTGGAACCTGTGTACTTTTCATTGCGTCCTTCTCAAACTTCAGCACATTTGCATTTCCCGCAGTCACAAAAGCTCCGTCATCTTAACTGAGTGCGCCTGGAAAGAGACGAGAGCGTGTTGCGTTGTATGCGTGCCCCTCCATTGGAAATAACGAACTTGCCTTATAGCCTCAGTCATAGTTAATCCTGTGTGCATGTTAATTAGTCTTTTTGTACAAGCTCGAAAATTTAAACTAGCACACAGTTGGCATAACTTTGTTTAGTTGCTGCAGTTTTGTTCTGTGCAGAAATGCGGTATTGAGAAGCCTTTATGATTAATTACCCGTGATGAATTAAAGTGCGGTTTTTAATGAAACCGGTTAATTGCTGCATCCTACATACAAACATCTTACGAAGCCTCTCTACTTGACGGTTGGTCTCGCGCGTCCATCATGTTTGTAGTTTATTTTCACTTTCAACTGCGTTTGTAGTTCGAATCGAATTAATGTCCAACTCGCAATGTACCTTGGGCAATATCTGCGGTATGGACGGTTCATCTCTTCTACACTTAATTTACTGGAAATAGTAAACCATCCGGGAACCTTTAGCATACTCTTTCAACATACTACGATTTGGGATATACTAGTTCTATTTTCAAATATTATTTACGATGGTTAGTATGTGAATTGGGACACAGCAATAGAGGGTTGTTGCTAGATCAGAAAGCCAGAAGTTAAGGTGAATTATTTAAATTATTTATTAAATTTTCCATTTATTGTATTTTATTGTATTGTACCGAGTATTATTTGTTATTTGATAAATTACCCAATAAATTGTATTTTATTAACGCCTACCCCCACCCCAACCATAACAGTACTGTACAATATAAATTTTTGTTATACAGTGTTACAAAAATTACGCTATATTAATTTGCCTATCCGCGGCTGTATTACATCTAGACTTTCATAGTGGAAAGTCCATATTTTTGTGATTTTTTTTTTTTTTTTTTTTTTTTTTTTTTTTTTTTTTTTTTTTTTTTTTTTTTTTTTTTTTTTTTTTTTTACCATATGGCACAGAAGATATAAATAAAAAAAATAATCACATATGTTGGGCATGCTACTTGGTCAAGATAGAGATTTCATTGGAGTGATTACGTGGCAGGGTACGTTATTTATATTCTCCTGGATATTGTATAAGTGTTATGGTGTTTTTATCTGATTTTTATATTAAACATTAACGTATTTAAACAAATAGCTAGACCTGCACATAATCTTTATTGGTGCTGTCAAACGAATTATCATGTTGGAAGTTTGTACACATGGATGTATTGAAAAAATGTGTATTATAAGTCAAAAAGAGCAAATTTTTTGGAGTGGGAAAATGTACAGCAGGCTGACAGGGAATAAGACGCGTTCACTCGCTACATTGAAACTGCTGTCACGGAAAATTAAATGGATGTTCTTGGCTGGTGGAAGATGAACAAACAATCCTACCCAAAACTTGGAAAATTAGCCAGATCAGTAGGACCGTGTGAGTCACGGCCAGCAGCAGCAGCATTGAAAGGGTTTTGAGTGCTGATCAGTGAGCGCAACACCACGCTAAAGCCATCTAAAGCTGTGGATTCAATAATGTTCCTCCACAAAAACACGTAGCCTAATCTTGGTGAGTAAAGGATTTTCAAATTATAAATAAATATTAATTAAATCAAAAATGCATAATGTAGTTAGAGTATATAGGCGAATGTTGGCATTATTCTTTTAATATTCAGCTTCTCGGTCGCCGGATTGTAAAGAAAATTGGCGAAACAAATCCCGCAAAGCCTTTATCTTAATTTCTTTATTGCCAAATACCGTAATAAGTTAGAATTTATTTTAATAAAATTTTTTAGGAAAGACTTATTTTTATTGGTGTGTTGGCCAATTTAAAGGCTAAGTGTATGTATAGGCCTATTTAGAGTGCTGAAATGTTACGATGTTACAGTGGACTTATTTATTTCTTTGTTCAAACTTCTAAGTGGCCTATACATTTGTTATGAATACATTATGGTAAAACGCGTATAAATGTCTCATTATTGAAAAAAGGCAAAAAAGCTGTGTGCATGTGCACATTTGAATAATGTCGGGTTGTAAACGGGTTCGGGCTTTTTTTTTTTCTGCTCGTTTTTTTTTCTGCTCGTGCACAAAACTTCTTGCCTCCCCCTCAAATATAAGCCGCTTTAAGAGCGCACAGATCTTCTTGTGCGCTCTCAAATAAATGCTGCTGAAGTGCGATTTAGTGCGTTAATGTAACGAGTTTGTCTCCAGCCTTTAATAGATTTTCTAGGAATATTTATGAATGCCTCCGGTAATAATGCGTCCTGAAATAAAGTTAAACGGCTATACGTCGTGTTTGCTGGCCTCACGCATCACGCACCTGTCTCAGTCAGTCAGTCAGTCAGTCAGCACGTAACCTTAAAGGGTTAAACAAACGTCGCACAGCACTACTACAGTTACAGAAAAGTTTGCGCTGTTATAATACTTTTAATACGCTTTGGTGCGATTATCACCCGCTATTAAAATAATAAAATGTTTTGAATGAGCAGCTGTAATGTAGCCGTGGCGGGATGAATCCTGGCGTGGCGGCCCGCCATGGAAGAATGAATGTAGCGGAAACCATGTATATGTGTGTATATGTGTGTATATGTATGTATGTATGTATGTATGTATGTGATAATATATATATATATATCTATATATATATATATTATATAATATATATATATATATATATATATATATATATATATATATATTATATATATATATATATATAAATCGCTCAACAGTAAATAAGCATTTTAACGCACCGCTGTAATTTCTATATCCCAATCCCTTCAGCAACATTTTTAATACAGGTCATTATTTTAAAGATTTTGACTTGAGAATATAATTTTACCTCAGCGCTGCACTTTTCTCCTTCGCCCTCGCGCTGAGTTCAGGTGACGGAGTGTTGTGAAGTAGTTAAACTATCAAACTGCACAGGAATATCAGTATATTAATATAGGCTTTTTAATAAACTCTCTTATATCTGCTGGTGCTGCTATTAATACGCAGATCTCGGGTTATGCTGGTGCTAGGGCTGTGACGGTAACAGATTTTCTGTTACCGCGGTGATGAAGCAAGAAATCATGCGGTATGTCGGTTAACCGCGCATATATATATATATATTTTACAGAGTGTTTCCTCTAGGATTTTTTCCAGCTGTGGCAGCAGGCTTTTTTTACACAGATCTATTAACTACCTGTGGCGTTATTTCAATGACAAATGTCGTGAGCGCAGTATTAGAAGTCGAGATCTCATTTATGTAATAGCCTACAGCATGCAGATTTCTTTGCTTGCGCGCCGATTTTTTTCTGCTCGTGCACAAAACTTCTTGCCTCCCTCTCGAATAGAAGCCGCTTTAAGAGCGTGCAGATCTTCTTGTGCGCTCTCAAATAAGCTGCTGAGGTGCGATTTAGTGTGTTTGTGTAACGAGTATGTCTCCAGCCTTTATTAGATTTTTTAGGAATATTTATGAATGCCTCCGGTAATAATGCGTCCTGAAATAAAGTAAAACGGCTATACGTCGTGTTTGCTGGCCTCACGCATCACGCACCTGTCACACTCAGCCAGTCAGCACTTAACCTCAAACAAAAGACGCACAGCACTACTACGATTACAGAAAAGTTCGCGCTGTTATAATTCACTTACCTTTTAATACGTTTTGGTGCGATTATCACCCGCTATTAAAAAAATTGAATGTTTTGAATGAGCAGCTGTAATGTAGCCGTGGCGGGATGAATCCTGGCGTGGCGCCCCGCCATGGAAGAATGAATGTAGCGGAAACCATGTATGTGTATATTAGGGGTGGGCGATATGACCTAAAATTAATATCACAGTATTTTTCATCTTTTGAACGGTGACGGTATAATATCACGATATTACTTTCAATAGCAAAATAATATACATCTCAAGGAAGAACGGACAAAAGAAAGTCTCACTTCTATCGCTCTTTAAAAGTTTTGGTTTGGGTCATTTTAAATGCTCAGTCTCGTTATGAGCTGATCTTCATTTCTCTGTGTTGGTGGAATAAAGCAGGCGAGTCAGCCGCACCAATTTATGAGCAGACAGAGCAGGATTCTCATGATGACCACCGGCGCAATTCCGCTCTTTGTTATGAGCTGTAGTTTCAGTGTAAACTTAGTAAAGGTGAGTTTCTTTGGCGATGATGTCTACAGTATTAGACTTTATATTTAGCAGACATTTGCGCTGAACACGCGGTGAATGCAACGCATCGAGATTCGGGCACCTTCTCCGAAAACACTCGATTGATCTCAGCTGGGCGATCAACATTTACCTCATGTTATGATCGCTGTCATCTGCGCC